>NW_028261381.1:141902320-142202320 GCF_051295495.1 Thamnophis sirtalis
CATCTGGCCATGTTTCCTATCTGGTTTGCCCCAGGAGGGTGAGTACCTTTTGGTTCTTTTGATATTTCAAAGTGAAAAAAGGGGTTAGTTTTTTAGTCACTCTACTGGAAACATTCCACAACTTCTGGTTTGTTGCAAGATGTAACTATGTATAATGTTATGCTGTTGGAATTAATACAATGCATCTCTTCATAGGGTCATTCCAGTTTCATTACTCACTTGGATTGGTCTGCTAACTCTCAGTATCTTGTGTCTAATTCAGGGGACTATGAAATCCTATACTGTAAGTAACAAATAGTATATTGCCTTGAATACAGACTTTGTTCTTTAGTACCAAGATTCGATTACAGAGAAGATTATCTTTGGTATTTTAGTTTTCAGTTAGTGTTGTCCTAAAGCTTTATCATTAATGTTACGTTTATTTTCATTCCCCATTCTTTATTCTTAATAGGGGTTCCTTCAGCTTGTAAGCAAGTAGTAAGTGTTGAAACCACTAGAGATATAGAATGGGCTACTTACACATGTACTCTAGGATTTCATGTTTTCGGTAAGTACCGTATATGACATTCAGTACTGCCATCTATAGGCAATTTATTATATTTATAATGTTGGGGGCATACCTTTTCATTCATCTCTTATAACATGTTAAGGCTCTTTTAATTTTGAGACTCCTTGTTTTATAGTATGATTTTTTAAAATTGATTATTCCTGGCTATAGTATTAATATCTGTTTCTATTCCATGCTTGTATTCTTCATAGTTAAGGGTACATGATCAATTTAATAGCACTACTACTGTTATTACTACATTGTAATCAACATAAATTCCATTTTTCTTTTTTTACAGCAGCATATTTGGTCTGGTGTCATACGTCGTGCTAAGCCATAATGACTTTGTATTGGACCATCTTACTCTAACTACCATTATTTATAAACCTTAGCTTATATTATATAATTTAAATTAGCTATTGTCATATATTGAAAAATACACGGTTTAGTCATGATATATTTACACAGTCTATGTTTTCTAAACCTATCTAACAAAACTTTTTTTTCATTTAAACCAGTGCTATATCTCAGCATATGTTTCAGTCTCTGTTTTTATCTGGGAGATCCAGATTCTGATAGGTGCCAAGAAATGGGATCTGGATTGTTTGATGTCATATTTTAAGCAGTTCAGAAATATAATGCTGATAGATTTGTAGTTTTGGCAAGAAGTGGGATCTTCAAAAAGTTGAATATATAATTGATTATTTCTTGTTTTAGGTGTGTGGCCAGAAGGTTCAGATGGCACAGATATAAATGCCCTTTGTCGCTCACATGAAATAAATTTATTATCAACTGGTGATGACTTTGGCAAAGTACATCTCTTTTCTTATCCATGTTCACAGTTTAGGGTAAGGCACTAGCTATATTAGAGACTATTTGCATAAGTTGTTCTGATTAAAGCGTTCATACTATTTGATTTGAATATTTTGAAGAAGGTATCTTTTGTATTCTGCCAACATCAATTTAATATTGTTTCAGTTAATATTTTAATAATTTGATATAATACGAAATTACATTTATAATTACATTTGTTTCTTTCATTGAATTTCATGCAGATTTAGATAATACTATATCTATAACAATTTATATCACAGTCATTCAGTAAATACATATATTGGTCTATATAGGTTTCCTCATTAGCATTTTAAAATGTTATCAAATGATATTAATTAATTTAGATAAAGCTGTTCACTAAAGAATTACAGAACAATTTATTTAATAAATTACAAAACAGAAAACATTAAAAGAGTTGCATGCCTGAAATAACTTAATTATTTGATATCTGTCTTCTCAAACAAACTAGGAAATGGGCTTACACCAAATAGCAATAGCACTTAGACTTAGATACTGGTTCATAGTGCTTTATACAGCACTCTCTAAGCAGTTTACAGAGTCAGCATATTAACCCCAACAATCTGGATCCACATTTTACTGATCTTGGAAGCATGGAAGGCTGAGTCAACCTTGAGCTGAACCTTGAACAAAGAAACTGAAATCCTAGCAGTGAGCAGAGTTAGCCTGCACTACTGCATTCTAGTCATTGTGCCACCATGGCCATCAATGTTATAACCATTCCTCCAATTTTAAATATAAAATTGGTTTTCTTCATTTTTTTATAGCTTTCAAAATATATCCTAAAATTCCTTAATGAATCTGATATGTTACATATGGTGTGCATTTTCATATTTTTAATGTAGTATTCACTTCTAGGAAATATATTACTCTATTAAAAAAGATAAATGTAATTCCTGTGGCCTTGCAACTATGTAAATTGGCTTATTAATTCTTAGTCTTATCAGTGAACAAGTGGCCATAGGTAAGAATACTGATTTGAAACATTAGAGACAAAATCAACGTTCCAACGGAAAGCTTGTTTAAATGTTTAAATTTAGATTTAAACATTTAATGCCCTGGCGTGCAGTAATGTTTTTTTTTTAAAGCAAATTGTTCTGGGACCAATGCAAATTATGTTACATAATCTGGTTGCCAATCAAAGGAGGAGTTCCCACATTAGAAGCAGTGAGAAGCAAATGCATTTGAAAACAATGCATTGGTCTGTCTATGGAGATTCTCAGTCATCCAGGTCATGATTATCTCAAAGGTGCTTTTTCAAGAGGCAACCAGACTTTCTGGTTTTTCTTTGAAGACGTTTCACTTCTCATCCAAGAAGCTTCTTCAGCTGATTGGATGGTGGGGAATGTCAGAGCTGATGAAGCTTCTTGGATGAGAAGTGAAATGTCTTCAGAAAGTCTGGTTACCTCTTGAAAAAGCAACTTTGGGAAAATCCATTTGTCTGTGTACTATGTCTTCCTTTTATGCTGGACTAATATCCTGGTAGAGAGTTGGTATGGTCTATTACCATACCATCGGTATGGTAAGAAGAAAGAGAGAGAATCTGAGCTCTAGCCCCCCGTTAGGCCCAAAGATAGTTGGGTGACCTTGGGCCAGTCTCTTTTTTCTGAACCATAGCAAGTAGGCACAAACCACTTTTGAAATCTTGCCAAGAGAACTGCAGGGCTTGTCTAAGCAGTTGCCAGGAGTCAACAGTGACTTGAAGGCACCAAAAAAAGAAAAATGGTGGCTGCAGCAGCCATAGCAAATCTCCAATGTGCATCTATCAAGGAAGTGTAGATTTTAGCCATAAACATAGTGATGTACTTTCCTGGCATGGCTGATTGAAGCAAAAATAATGCCAGACTATAAAAGTGGTTTGTTCCCTTTTTCTTGTGTGTTTATTTCCCAGTCTAACTTTCATCCCTGATGTTCCCTGGTAGTTGCCCATCGGGCCTGGTCTTGCTTAGCTTCCGAGCTGAGTCAAGGTCAGATAGGTGGTATCACCTGCTGAACAACATGGCATGATTTCTCTTAAATTGGCCTCTAATTATTAGCTATAACTGACAGGTTTTGTTGTTCCCTTTACCAGTTATGACTGTATTACTGAATGTGCCTTTTTATTAATGTCTTTCAGGCTCCAAGTCATGTGTATGGTGGGCATAGCAGTCATGTAACCAATGTAGATTTTCTATATGAAGATACTCATCTCATCTCTACAGGTGGAAAAGATACTAGCATTATGCAATGGCGAGTTATTTAGGAGAATCCTTGCATGAAGCTATATGTGCAAACAAGAACTGGCCTTGCATCAAAGTTCTGTACAAAATGTATATTGAAAATTTAACAGTATGGTTACTGTCTAGCCTAGCCACTGTGATTTTGAAATTCTTACAAACCTCAGGAAAGTTAAGTCCTTGGCTACTTACCATAATTATTTTGGTTATTCATTAAGCATCACTTCAAAAAACAATTATCATCTCTTTGTTGTATATTATATGAAGAAATTCAAGTTTAAAATGAAGTCATGGCTTGAATATTTATGCAATATAAATGAAAAAAATATATGAAATAGTCACCAAAAAGCTTATTCTACTATTACACATGGCTGCTTCGCTGTTTTATTGTTTATCAGCTTTGTACTGTCTAACTACATTGTCAGAATATCAATGATTGCATAAATGATGGTACATCTATTTCTAATAAACAGTGAAGAAAGCAGACAGAAATTTTAGACCAAGGTGAGATAAGTGAACAACCATTAAACACTGCTGTTCTGTGTTGTTCATTTCAGTGGAACCTTCATAGGTTTGCCTGTGAAATGAAATATAAGGTTCAAACAACATTTCTGGCCAATTTGCTACTAGAGTTATAAATCCTTTAAAAGAATAAATGTGAAGATTAGAATTTTCATTGATTTGCAACTAAAGAATTAAGTTCAGTAAGATTAACATTGTTGGATTGTGCTTTGATTTCATTGTCTCTGAAATTATACATAATTATACTTGTATTACATTATACTACTGTATCTATGCTGCAGAAATCCAGATAAACACCAGATGGCAGCAAGGAGCTGAAATATTTTTTCTGCCATCTAGCTGAATGGAAGGGAATGTAAGAACAACGGTCTTATGTAGATTTTTACAGCACAGATGTGGTAACCCTAAATGTGGACTACCACAGGTTTAACTTGAATATGGGAGCAGGAATTACAGCTCCAACTTAAATTGAAGGATTAAAAATTAATGAACATTTCTTACAAATAATGACCTGTCTGATCCCTTCTCAGATGTTTGGTTGATAGAGGAAATCATTCTGTATGTTGATCAGCATGAATGTTTATACGTGTATAAAACTGTTAGAAGTTCCTAAGAAATAGTGAGTCATTCAAAGCTTTACTTGTCTTTTGCTTATGGATATTGTATATTTGTATTTTAAGACTCAGTAGATCATGTATAAAGAGATCTTTTTAAGCTTACTATAAACCAGCAGAGGAAATGGGAAAATAAACATGTGAACCATTAAGAAAAAAAATCTGGTTCCCTGGGACAAATATGTTTGCTATGTTTTTAGAGGTGTCTGTGAAGCAGTATTCAGTTGAAGAGGTCTGTATCCCATTGCAGAGGACCTCTGACGTCAAATCATATAATGCAACCACTTGACAAAATAAAGTTTGGGAATGCCCTGTATAATAATGAACAATTTCACCCTTTTTTGCTCTTGAGTTTTTCATGGATTGGTACTTATAGTACAAGAAGATACTGCATTTTGCAATGAAGTAAAACTAGTAATAGTGTAAAATAGCTCATATGCCCGTAACATGTTTTGTTTAACCCAGGGGTGTCAAACTCACGAATTGTGACCTCCCCTTCGCTAAAATGCGGGTAGGCGTGGCCAGCACGTGATGCGACTAGCCCATGGCCCATGAGTTTGACACTCCTGGTTTAACCAATTGAAAATTACTGTTTGTATTGGGGAATCTATCTAAATATTTGAAATGAACCAAATTATAAGCAGGCTCTACAAGGCTAAATAATAAAGGGCTTTTTTCCTCAAGTGGAAAGGGAACATTAAGCTCCAGTTTTTAGAGGTTGAAGTTTTAATAAATTGATAGCCTTCTATATTACGTTTCCAACATGCTACATTGGAATTGCAGGACACCTATAATCATCAATATACTGCTTTGATTAAAATTATACCTTGCAATATGAGCTGAATTTGACAATGAAACTTTTAATATATTATACAAGAATATAACTTTCCAAAGCATTTTGAATCTGCATGAACTTTGCCTTTGTATTTGTAATTATTATATTTTATTCAGAGAATATGAAATCAGACCATTAGTGCTGGATTCCTATAAACAAAATTCATAGAATTTATTGTTGCATCATGTGTCTAAGCACTTGAAATAAATTGCAGTGAATACTACAATAACAGAAAATTTATATAAAAACATCTAAACTCAGTAAAACTTTTAACAAAATCAGTGCTAGATAAAATAACAATACTTTAGAAATCAAAACTAGAGAAAAATCAGAACAATTCTAAAATTAGGAAAATATACTGAAAAATATGAAGTTAAAATAACTGCCGTAAAACATTTTTTCATATACTCTCTTTCAAATAGTTTTTAATAAACATTTTTCAATGGATATTAAAATTATAACAATGCATTTACTCAGATTAGCAGGATGTGAGCCCTGGTTATCACCTCTGAGTAATTTCTGTTCTACCCCTGAAAGCTCCCATATCTGGTTCCATCAAATTGATTCAGGATTGTAGGAGGGTCTTACTCTTTGTAGGTGTACATTATAAATGACTATAGTGTTTTTGTTTTGTTTTGTTTTGTTTTAATCTAATACTATAAAAACAAAAGTCTTGTCAGGATGTTTTTTACTTAGGATTGCAAAAGATCAAGCTCACGATTTGTTAAATTCTACTATCAGTGTAATAGTGGCTCAATCCATAGAATC
Organism: Thamnophis sirtalis; assembly: GCF_051295495.1. NCBI lineage: Eukaryota > Metazoa > Chordata > Lepidosauria > Squamata > Natricidae > Thamnophis > Thamnophis sirtalis. The sequence continues at coordinate 141,908,675 of NW_028261381.1, forward strand.
AATATGGTCCACCATACTGTTTTTCACAGTGGCCACTCATTTTCCTGTGGGTGCTCTCAAGAAAGAACAGAGGCCTTCCAACTCTGTTCCTTTGCAACTGGTATTCCTTTGTAATTAGTAGAAGAGACCGCTAATATTTAATAGATTTCTCCTCCATGGATGTATCAAACCATCTAAGTGAGTGGCCATTACCATGCCATGTGATGAATTTGACACCTTAATTATATGTCGTGTGAAGAAATACTTTGTTCTTCTTGTCTTCTAAAGAGCCTTTATTGGATGGCCTTTTTGGGGAGGAGAAAAAAGCTGTGTACTTTCACCATGCCATGGAAAATAATTGTACATATCAGTGTTACTTTTTTTTGCCCTTTTTCAAACTATTCTATTCCTTTTGAAATGTAGTGATCAGATGTAGCTGTATCATAGATTGGTATGAGAATACTACAATATGGCAGTTCCTTCTTCTATCTCTATCCTCAAGACAATGACCTTAGAAGCTGAGACCTTACCAGTATTTACATAAAGGGCAGAGTTTGCCTCAATGTGCATCACTTAGTTTCCAGAGATCTTCTGGACCCCTTCGGAGTTGCCTTTGATTTTCCAATCAAACCAATCCAGAAAATGGAATCAAATAAGGAGGATGGAATCAGTATTAAAAATTGCTACAAGAGCCTTTTTCCTGGCCAGCTGTTGATTTTAGGCATGCTGCAAAAATATCAGGGACAGTTTGGTCTGTTTATTAAGTATTGTACCTTTAAAATATGTAGTGCCTTTAAAACTGCTCAATTTATAGTGACCTAAGAGCACCAAAGTAGCTTTGGCATGAGAATGACACTGGGCATGCACATGGTTTGAGAGATAGAAATCCACATGTCACTACATTGTGTTTGATTTTCATACTCACAAAAATGGCATATTTCACAAATCTTTGACACCCTTCCTCCAGACATTCTTTTGCACCCCTCTGAATTCTGCATTTCATGTTTTTTTTTCCTTAATTGAGTAAAATATTTTTGAAGTCTTCTGAGCTACAGACTGTCATCTTTTATGATCTCTGGAATTATGTTATAGACTGTGTAGGCATGTTCTTGTGGCACTTTAAAGGCTTGGGCCAGATGTCACCTGATTCCACATTTCTTCTTTGATCCTATGTAGCAGCTACTTAGAAGAGACTCTTCCATTCAGCAAATGGAAACACTTTCTTCACTAACACCAACTGCTACCACATCTTAAAAGAGTCATTTCCCCTGACATACAAGAATAAACCCGTTAAACTGAAAGAATACTTTGTTCTCCTTTTCTGCCAAAAGCATCAGTGAATTGTATACATTATATATACACACATAGTACACACACTTACCAATTCAGGACATTTTAACTCAACCAGATAACAACCATTGGAAATACAAATTGCTGCATTTTAATGCTTGAAGTTTGTAATTACATCTCAGCACGTAGGGTCCACTACTGCTATTAAAATGTTTGGGATCTATTTTGTTCAATGCTCAGGGCAAAGAAATAACCTTTACTGACTGGAACTACTGATTTTGAAGCGACTTCAGCTCCAATGGCTTCCCAGCTATAGTGTTTGGTTTTGAGGTAAATCACATACCAACTGGTAAAGCACAAGACAGGCAGACTGGAGAAAGCTACACAGTATACACACAGCATCACATTTTGTATCGGTTTTAAGCAGTGGTGAAAGTCAAAAATTTTCACTACCGGCTCTGTGGGTGTGGCTTGGTGGGCGTGGCAGGGGAAGAATACTGCGAAATCTCCATTCCCTCCCCACGGGGGCCAATCAGAGGTGGTATTTTCCGATTCTCTGAACTCAAAAGATTCTCCAGAACCTGCTGAATTTCAATCCTTGGTTTAAGGAATAAAACAACGGTAAGAGCCCACGAAAGTTTCCGCAGACATAAAATACACTGAACAGGGTACCCTACGATTCTACATTAATTGCACCGAAAATACCAGCGGCGGAGCGGCGACTCCTTTTTAAAAGAAGCAACCGGCACAGTCCTACAAAGCGAAGCGGAAAGGCGCCCGCACCTTGCTCGTAGCGACAGGCGCGTGCGCGCTTGCCGGTGTTTGTGTGTGTTGCAGAAACGTTCCGCGTGCGTTCTCCCCTTTGCGCGTGCCTGGATGGACTTGCCTGGTCCGCGGTGCTCGTGAGAGCTGCAGCAGCGGCAGACAGGCTGGCGGAAGTGTCTCTCGGCAGCAGTGGGCAGCAGAGCCCCGCGGGCTTTGTGCGCCGCCTCCTCCTCCCTCTCCTCCTCCCTCGCCAGCGATTTGTCCCACGCCCACTCTTGCCTCGCCACATCCCGGGAAAACGGCGGGGGGAGATGGCCGGGGCCCTGGACCAGCTGCCAGGCACCGAGGAGCGGCTCCCCAGCTAGCGCCCTTGGCCGGTGGTGGGGAGGTAAGAAGATGTCACTGCCTGCGGGCCGGAGGAGCCGAGCGAGGCGGCAGAATTGAAGAGCAGATGCAAGAGCGAAGTCGGCAGCGCTCGGCGGGCTTTTCTTCCTCCTCTCGGGCGCTCCTCCATTGAGCATCTGACAGCCAGAGTAGCAGCTGCTGCCGCCGCTTTTTTTTTTTTTTTTTTTTTTGCTGCAGGAGCGTCGCCGAATCCCGGGCCGGGGCGGGGAAACTTCCCGCTGTGCGGTGAGGGGAAAGGCGGCTGGCTAGAAACGGCTGCGCAAAGCTCAGCTGCGGGGAAAATGAGGTGAGTCGGCCGAGCCTGAGGCGCGGGTGCTCGAGCTCTCTTTCTTCTTCTCCCCCTCCTCTTCCTCGGGGAAGGGCGGGCTGGCGCTTTCACCTGGCAGCGGGCAGGTGCAAGTAATGCCGGTTTCTGTCCTTCAGAGGAGTATGCGCGGAGCGGTGTAAGAGCGGGATTCTTGGGTCTGCCTCTAGCAAGGACACGTGTGCATTGCAGTCTCCTCTTCGCCTCTGGCCTAGAATTTCCAGAGAGCTTCAGTCTAGGCGGAATTGAGCCTTCTGTATCCGCTTCCATGGAGAACATGAATAGAACTGCCAACTCTCTCTCTTTTTAATTAGCCATTGCTCCTGTGCCCTTTAATAGCGGGCGGGATCCGCAGCTGTGAGAGACAAAAAGAATCCTTTGTGGCATCCCCGTGGCCAGCAGGGTATGGTGGGGGTGACACCTGCATCTTGTGAGTTGTCTTCTCTAGTTCATTAAAGTCTCCGTAGGGTAAATCTAAAGGCCCTACCAAGTGATGCCTTTTGCAGGTGTGACAGGTTCACACAGCTCTCTAGAATTTGTCGAGCATTTGGGGATGGCCAAGCTTCTTTCTCTGTGGTATGGGGCAAACCTTTACTTAGATTTCTTGGTGATTTCTGCAGAGCTGTTGAAAAAGTGGTGGGGTTTTTTTCCTGGTCTGTTGCCACCTTGAAAACTTACATTTGTTGTGAGTTGCATCTGATCACATATATGTTCATGTTCTCAAAACTAAAGTCCTTCATGCGCTTAGCGCAAAACCCAATCCTTTGGAAGATGGGTATTGTTCAGAGTTGGGGAAACAGTGTATTTCCCCTTCAGGTAGTTCAGCTTTACTGTGAGTGCACATAGTGGAAATACATTGGCCTCAAAGAATAGCAACAAAATCATGGCAGCTGGCATTAAAGAGGAATGACTTCCAAGTGGGCGTCAGGCTTGGAGCCTGTCCTAGAAATGTAAACCATGTCATTTTGTGTAGTTTCTTCCCTTCGGTGAAGGAAAGATTATTGGGTCCTTCAGACTTTCACCAAATGAGAAGATGGATGCAATGCTTGTGAGTGGTTTAGCATAGTCTATCATGAAGCTAGTATGGCAGTTTGCCTGAGTTTATACTAACAATAATTTAGTATTTTTTTAAAATTTAACTTGTTGAACAAACTATAATTAGTTGTTCGCATGCCGTGTTGTAATCAGGAAGATCATATGTCCTGTTTAGCCCAAAATAAAATAACCACATAGCATGCTTTTAGATAAACAAATCAGTGCTAACTATCGAATGTTTTGTTTTCTTGAGCATCTAACTAGCTGTGCATGGAGACAACAATTTGGTTGATGGTTCTGTGAGGTGGTCCATGGGGAAGCAGGATTGTAAATATTAGGTTTCTTTATCAACCCCAGTTTGGAACAGCCCAAATAATAGTTGACCAGCATTGGTGAGGATGGAATTGCATAAGGATAATAAAAGATTAGATCTCTATTTGAATTTCTTAGCACATCTGTCTCCCACTTCTTCCACCTAATGTTTTGATTGCTTTCAAAAAACAAATTCCATGTTCTTCTTCCAGGGTGGCGGAGGTACATCACAAACAGCAGAAAAGAGTGGGCTTTTGTAATCCCCACCAAGCTGCTGTTTTGAACTAATTGCACTAATTGGCCTATAGCAGGTCTGGGCTATAGGAAGCTGTTCCCATCCCATCCTCTACAGACTTGAAGAGATTGCAGGTGAAAGTGGAGGGCACGTTCTGAGAGATGGCTAAACTTACTATTTAGTCATGCGTCAAACCTATCATTAGGTGGATCAATGTTGTGATTGATATATGGTTTCCTTCCAGCTGATAATATTAAGAAATGGGAAGGAGAAAGCAGCCTTCCTTAAATGGGAAATGAGAACATTGTCTTCTGACTATAAGCCAGAACAGAGGCAGTTAGAATTAACAGTGGGAAAGGCTTTAAAGTTTAGGTTTCTGATGATTCTCAGATGGGAGCAAAGCATTAAACTGAGTTGTGGGAAAGAGCTCTTTGTGTATGTAATTAATAAAGAGACCTCTCTGTTCTTTATGCATGTGATTTTAGTATTGCTCAGCATACGTAAATTGTTTTATCAATCGGCTGTTACATAGGGAGCGGGAGAGAAGGGAACAATGAAAATAGGCTTTTATACTCCAAATAACCATTACTGAATGGTTCATATGGTTCAGAATATATGCATGGCAACAGAGGCAGGGAAAATGTACTGCTTCTTTCTGTTGCCATGAATGTGGGTGTGCCTTTCCTTCATCACTGTTGCCATGCATTAACTGACAGTGCTAAGACTCCTTCCTTTATCTCTTGGAAGGTAATTCATTGAAGTCGTGTATCTGTTTCTCTGCAGACTGTAGTGTAAATCCTGAATTTTCCTTCGTATTTGAGAATAGATATGTAGTTTACGCTTTATATACTATATATATCTTGCAGGACCAATTTAGGTAGATATTGTTAGGTACCAAAGCAAAAGGTATAGGTTCTAGAATTGAACTAAATGATGATCCCTCAAATGCTGCTAATCTTCTGATCATCTCATTATTTTTCCAATGCTGCTTTCTGGAAATATAAACAGTTACTAGGGCAATCTGTATACAACCTCCTGATGTACTGAATATCTTCTTGAACTATGGGGCAGATTGGGTGCAGTGGGAAAAAAAACCACGTCAACAGGCAGCATTGATATACTGAGCTACCTACAGTATGTTCTCTTCTATTGGAAGCAATGATACCGCATAGGAAGAGATGGGACTATTAAGAAAAGATGTGCCACTGTGGATTTCTGGTCCAGAGTCTATATTGAGGTCTGTAATTAAGGTCTTATATATAATGATGGTGGTCTTTATTTGCTTATACATGTGCTTGTTTATGGATTTATGTTATTGTTATTTTTCTTGCCAATGGCCCTACAGTCTCTGCCTTTTTTTCTTAGCAGACAGAGAATAAATGGCACAAAAATCCTGTTTGTTATTGTTGTTGTTTTGAGAGTTTGCCACTTGTATAAACGGGTGAACCCAACATTCTCTCCCCCCCCCCCGCATTATCTAAGCATGTACCTTTAGGAAAAACTCTGGAATGGGGTTATTTTTGAAGCTTTGGGTTTAAAATGCAAACTCCATGCAACTGGTATAATTGCCACTGTTTGTGGCACTTCAAAATTTATATGGAAGCCTCTTGGGTCAAGATAAAAATGAAATGGCAGGAGAAGGTTTTTGCCTCTGTTGAATTTGTACCCCTTTAGTTGATTCCCAAGACATAATTACGACTATGATGGGAGCACATTCTAAAATGTCAGAATGTTCTGCAGCTGCTTGCTAGTCACAGGTTATTTATTAGACAGGAACTGGACATTCCAGGAATAAAGGACACTGAAGTATCATTGTGTCTCAGTCCTTCAATTGGATGAATAGATATCATGTGAGTAGATGGTATGTTTTGGCATGATTGCCCATCATTACTTACATTGGTATGACAGAGTATGCCAGAGTTTATTAAAAGCTGCAGGCAACCCAGAAAATAGTGTACTGATATGGAACTCCATAGACTACATATGTATGTGTAATATGTAAGTCTTGTCTTTTGCTACCTCTGACAGTACATGAGCTAATTAGGCTGCCTCTCAAAGGTTTCATTTTACCCATGTCTTCTAGGGGTGATGGTCAGCAGAATGCTTAAAAAGTCATTTGGTAGGGAAAGGAAAATATTTATTATTTTCATGAGCATCCACTGAAGGTTGGCTTACTTAGTGCATAGGAGTCAAACCTTGTTTTATCTGATCACAAAATAGCTGACCTCTTATATTCGTGCATGTGAAGGCTTTCTCTTCTTTTTATAGACTCTAAAGCTGGCTCTGTAATGTTGACAGAGGGTTCACAATCTTGGCAAGCCTTGATAGCCAGGCATTGTCTGTAGTTGCCACCAACTGTTTTCCTCTCCTAGATCTCCTGGCATACACAGAGAAGGCAGTGTTTTAACTTCATCCTTACTGAGAATGATACACTGTGTGAAGGCAAAAACCAAACTGTTTTTTTTTTAAACATACAGTAAAAGATGATGGACCTGGACTGAGTTCCTACAATGCTAAGCCATGATATATTAACAGAATAACAGAGTTGGAAGGGACCTTGGAGGTTTTTGGGTCTAACCTTCTGCTCAAGCTGGAAATCCTATACCATTTCAGCAAAGAGTTGTCCAATCTCTTCTTAAAAATATCCAGTGTTGGAGAACCCATAATTTCTGGAGGCAAGTCTTTCCGCTGATTAATTATTCTATCAGGATTTTCTCCTTAGTTCTAAGTTGGTTCTCTCCTTGATTATTTTCCATCCATTGCTTTTTGTCCTGCCTTCATGAGCTTTGGAGAATAGGTTGACACCTTCTTCTTTGTGACAGACTCTTAGATATTGGAACACTGCTATCTAACACTGCTAGTCCTTCTTTTCATTAAACTAAACATAACCAATTTCTGCAACCATTCTTCATATGTTTTAGCCCCCAGTCTCCTAATCTTTGTTGCTCTTCTCTGCACTCTTTCTAGAGCCTCAACATCTTTTTTATATCATGGCACCCACAACTGAATGCACTATTGTGTGATTTTTACCAAAACTTTATAAAGCGCTACTAACACTTCACTTGATCTTGATTCTACCCTCTGTAAATCCAGCCTAAGACTGTGATGGCTTTTTTGGAAGCTGCAGCACACTGCTGGCTTATATTTAAGTAATTGTCCACTAGGAGTCCAAGATCCCTCTCGCAGTTACTCCTATTGAGCCAGGTACCTCCTATTCTATACCTGTGCATTTGGTTTTTCTTGCCAAAATGTAGAACTTTACTTTTCTCATTCATTGAACTAAACATATTAAACTATAGTTTATTGAACAAACTACAGTGGTTAGGATTGCACATATACTGTGCCAAAAACCAAATAAAACAGATTATAACTTAGGATGCTAGATGTACCAAATCTTCACATTTTGATTGTGAGATCTTATTTCAAGGCTCCAAAGACAGAGATCTCTACTTGGATTTTGTATACTATTGTGGATATCTGTTTACAACTTACTACCAAATTAGTGAGTATGCAATTGCAATTTTAGTCTCTAAAGAGAGTTCTGGGTGTGGGACTGCAATAGCAGAGTTGGAGATATGTTTGAAGAGGAAGGTAAAATATAGCAGAATGACATTAAGATAAAAAACCCTATATAGTTTCTTTACAAAGGGAATATTATTATATATTCCTTTCAGCACAGCAGAGGGCAAACATTAAAGTGCTCCAATGAAAGAGCTCTATGGTCTATTGCCAGGTAATATTATATAGGCAATTTGCTGGTAAGAAAGGTTTCCTGTTTATATTCCAACAAAGTATGATTCAGCATGATCTTTGAATTGATTTGCTGTAAGTTGCATTAGAAATCAATTGTAGATTATTATAATTTCACGATATAAATATTTGTAAACCTGGGTGCTTGGTGCTCAACTCTTATACTTCTGATTAATGAACAAAATGCCTTGTCTGTCTACTTGCCATCCAAGTCTACCATCATTAAAAATTACATTCTTTAAAAAACCCATAGCCTGTTGGACCACAAGAGGAAAACCTTAATGAAATATCATCATTAGGCCAATACATTTCCAAAATAATAAATGTGGGTTTTTTTTTTAATTTTCAAGGTCTTACTCTAGGGAGAAATGTTGGAAACTCAAAAGCTTGTCCATCACCCTTGTAAATCTTGAGTTGACTATTAAAATGATAACATATGAGACAAGCTAGAATATTTTTGCATCTTGTTTGTGAATGCTAAGCATTTTGTAGTGATGGGGGAGATGGATTGCTTCAATATGCCTTTATTTAAAGTGTTGGTATGTCATCCGCTCCCTTAATGGTTTGGGTGGCTTAAAAAAGATAAAACATAAGTGAAAACTTGAAAAATAACCCTGAATAATAAACATTATATAGTAACTTTAAAAAACAGGAGAATGTGCAAACAATGCAAAAAGAATAAACAGCGTGTATAAAGAAGAGCAAAGATCATCCGCAACAGTGGCAAACAAGCAAAATACTTGAGGTAACGGAGGTGCCAAAAAGCCCTGGGAAGAAACATCTTGGCATGGATTTAGCTCCCTGCTGTGTAAACAGACAGTTCACTTAATATTTGGCAACATGTTTCTGAGTACATATTCAGATAACAAAAGCAGTGCAACTACACTATGTGAATTAATACTCAGTAGACTTAAACTGTGGCAAACTGCAATGAAAAAAAGCTACCAGGTATTGATTCTTAATTGCACATTGTTTCCTGGTATTTGTCTTTAATTAAAATAAATATGTTCTTATTTTTTCCTTTCCTTTTACTAAACCTGTGCAGAGGCCACCCAATCAGTATTGGAGTTAAATCAAGAACTCCAAAGTTACTTAGTCAAAGCTGGATCATGTCAAAGGTAGTTCATTTTCACTTAAAAACTGAATTCATAGTGAAGTTTTTCATAGTATGTTTATTCATGTGGATTAAACATAAATGTTTGAAACATTTGTGCAGTATTAGAATGGGATATTCTGGAAAACCAGACCCTTCCTAGGGAGAAAGAGTTCCAGTTTTTATATAAATTGATTTTTGTGCTCTATACCTTTAAAACTGTTGGATTTAAAAGGAACCAAGCTTTTGGAACTGTACAATGTGTGTGTGTGTGTAGAAACAGAATGTGATAAAGTTTTGCCTTGGTGTTGGGAATACCCATTGCAAAAATTCAGATGGATAAGTTGAAGGCAAGGGATTTTAAAAGAAACAACATTACACTTTTCTGAGTACAGTACAGTAGAATTGAATGTCAAGACTTAAGATGAAAGTGTAAGGGATGAAACAAAAATCTTTTCCATAATTTAAATCAGTTATTAGGTTTTACAAACCAGCTTATAAAATAGTTTTTTTCAAAATAAGAGGCCAAACAATCATAGTCTAGTGCAAAAATTAAAATGCTGGCCTAGAAGCCAGAAACTATGACCTGCCTTATGCATGAAAGCTGGCTGGGTAACTTGGACCAATCATTTCTTTCAGCCCAATCTTTACTTTCCCTTTACTTTCTTAAAAAATATTTAGGACCCCAGAGAGCTTTGATTTGTGCATTAAATATTAATTTAAAATTATTTACTCCACTTTGCAGATGCCCTGAAATCTTCTCAGAGATCCCATTGGTCTCCAGACCACACTTTGAAAATGTTGTGGTCCACTAAGCAGCCAGCAGAGCTGGCAGCAGATTTGGACAGTGGGGAGGTTGGGGAGGAACATGGGCCAGTCCTGGAGTCTGGGGAAGGGATCTGTGTCAGAGGCAGAGAGGGGACCAGGGCTGTATGCCAATTTTCAGAGTCAGACATCAGTGAGGCAGACAAACAGCTGGAGCCTGTTCCCAGTGTGTGCATGCGCAGAGTTTCCAGATGAAGGGAACAGTTGAACAGGGGTCGACTTGGGAGTAAGGCCATAGGTGGATAATGAATGGCCCGTCCCAGAGGAAATAAAAGAGGAGCGAAAGGAGAGTGGAGTTTGCAGGAGATAATTAAGTTTGCTTAATTGGTTTGTGACTACGAGACTCCTTGCCAAGTTTTGCAGATATTTGCCTGGCAGCTCTCCAAACCAGATAAGGTCTGTGGCTGTAAATCCTTCCTTGAAAGACTTTGTTGGATGTGAATGAGCAGAATTCACAGAATTAATACAAGGAATTTTTGTCGGACAAGGAGTTTGCTTCATGCTCTTGGGAAGCTTAGATCAAAACCATTGATGTGATCTAATCACAAGTGACTTCTGGTTTGATAAAGTCACTCAGTAAATCCTGTACTCCTCTGATTTACTGTTTTATTTTAGACAAATGATGGTTGGTATGATTTTTTCTCCTCTTTACTGTAGCTCTTATGGCATGCAGTCCTTTGAAATATAGTATGTAGGAGATTGGGACCAGAATCTAATTGCAATTGGATTAGAGCAGGATCCAAAGCATTCTGAACAAGTCCCTTGCAACTTCAGGCTTCTGCTCTGCCTCCAGTTCTGGTTGGTGTTTGTGCTTGGCTGTAAGGCCAGACTTAACTTGAAGAGTCCCCTACATTGAAAGTATGTTGGTTCTAATGTAAAGCAGTGACCCCATCTATCTGAACATTTTTCGTTATTTAAATAACAAATTTAGGAGACATCAGCAGCTCTTAAGAATGTGAAAACGGAGGTAGGTTTAATTCTTTATCTCCCTTTCCCAGGCCTAATTATCATTTTTAATTTGATATTTGTATTACAAGATAGCTTCATTTCCCCCCCCCCCCTCCTTCTGTTCTATTATGTCTGATTCTCGGAGACTACCTAGACAAGTTCCTGCAGTTTTCTGGGCAAATTTTTCAGAAGGGGTTTGCTAAAATATAACAGAAAAAAGAAGCTAATTAGGACATCAGGTCAAGTCCCCTCTAAAACTAAAACATGTCTGCCTAGCCTTTGCTGAAACTTACCTAGGAAAGAGAAATTGACCACTTCTCCTGGTAATTTTTTCCACTACGAAACTATTCCTACTAATTGAATTTCTTTTTCTTTGGATTCAATAGGAATATCCCTTCCTTTATTTTGTATCTACTGCTTTAGATGGTAGAAATGGCTCGTGATCTTCTGTGTGATGTTAATATTTATTTCTTTATTTAAGATAGAAAGCTATGGTAAGCAAAACTGGCTAAACTTCATTCTCCATGATTATGCTGGAGAGTTTTTTATTGTTATATTCATAATATGCTTCTTAATTGAATTAACATAACTGATGCAAAGTCTGGTTTTGCCAGTATATGCATCTGAAGGCACAGAAGTTCCAATTTTCCAGGGCGCTGTTCTGGAGAGTCCAAGCAAGGGTTAAATACAGCCAATCTGCCCAGAACTGAATTGAAACTTTAAGCCACGCCTCTAGTGCTGACTATTTCCACTTTTTTTCAATTCAGCTAGCCCAGTGGACACGCTTTCGAGTTTCTCTTCAGTTCTACAGATTGCTTGGACTCTCCTAGAGTTAAAAGTAGGAAAAAAATTTCTTTAATTGTGTCCTTTACGAACAGGCTTGGTGACAGAAAAATTCCTTTGCTTTTAATTGGCTATTTGCTCATCTCTTGGTCCTCCTGGTGTCCTGGGCTCGCTCGGGCACCATAGGGCTACAGGCAGCTGTTGTCGGAGTGCCGACACCAGCGCTGTCGCAGCACCTCCGCTGCGGTAGGGATCCCCGCTGAAGGTTTTGTTGCCACCGATTCGGCTCGGTTCTTCAGGGCTCCTATCTAGTTCCAATGGCCATTTTGGGCTGCATGACTGGTGTGGCGACCATTTTGGGAAACTGGAAGTTCCGGTCACCATTTTGTTTAGCCAGTTTCGCTTTCTGAGCACATTGCTGCAGCTGCCTGGTCTCCTGACTCATTGCAGGTCGCTGCGTGGAGGCTCTTTGTCTGGTTTTCGCTGGCGATTTAACTCCTAGCCTTGTAAAACTATCAGCTTGGTGTGGCAAAGGATTGTGGCTTACATAGGTCGCCTTCCATTATCTGACCTGCAAGGTGCTGGGAGCTGTTAACGCTCGCACCGGAATCCTGCTTGGCTGAAACTGATCTTGGTGGCCTTCTGTGTCTCTCTTCTGAGCGCTTGGGTCCACAGTCTGCAACTGTGAAGATGGTGAGTGGAGGTAGTCCCTGCCTGTTTCAGTTTGACCCCAATGTTTCAGCCATGGCAGATCAGATCCCTGAGAATTCAGAGCAGTTTGGGCCCTCTTCCAGAGCATTCTCCAGGCAAGCTGGCAAGGCTGCCCGGGAGGCCATCAGGGACAGCAAACCCTATTCTAGGCCGGGACCCAAGCAGGGATCAGGCCTGGATAGGGATACCATCCATCACCAAAAGGCCTTAGAGAAGCACTTTTCCAAGGCTCAGCAGCAGGCCCAAACCTCCCAGTTGGTGTCTCCAGTGGACCCCTCCATGGGGGTTCAACCAGATCAGGGGCAGTCTATTTCTGATAGTGATGAGGAAGGTCAGGAGTTCTCTCCCACTGCTTCCCTTGCCAGGTACCTCATTGGCTGACCAGGCCAATCTCTTTGCCTGTCCTTCAGACCTGGAGGAAGGACCAGTTCCCATGGGCCCCTTGGCGCTTCAACAACCGGCCACCCAACCCATTCCAGGGGTTCGACCCGTCGAGGACCAGGGCCCTAACCTTTCAGCAGAAATGCAAGATGTCATTAACAGGGCTATATCCCAGGGCATAGAGGCGGGCATGCTGCAGCGGGACAAGGACCCGTGCAAGACCCGACATCTCCAGTCCCAAGACACCCTAGGGAAGCGTCCTTGACCCAGCCTTCTCAGTATCCACATTCCTCTCTGGCCAGCAAGGATTCTGACTGGGAGGAGGAGGACATTCTACCTAGGCCGGAACCTGAGTTTTCAGGGAACGAAGGTGTTGCCTCAGAAAAGCCTGTCTTTTCCGGTTTGTTTAAGCTTGCCAACTTCAAAATCATCTTCAATAAGGCAAAGGTCTCAACCCACTTAAGGTCTACCCATCCAGATCAGGCAACTAACAATCCAGATTCACCTGCTTGGGGATCCCTTTGAGGAGCCTTTATCGGACCAAGAGAGAGTGCCAGTTCCCAAGCTTTTTCTGAATGTGGTACAAAAGCAATGGGCGCAACCAGCCATCCTTGCTACTCCCAGTGGTAATGATAAAAAGTTGTACATGGTAGATGCCAGTCTGGAAGACTTACTTCAATTACCTCCCATTTATCCTCCTGTGGCAGCTCTTACCTCATCCTCTGTGCTGCCCCCTGATTTACTGGAGGAACTCAAGGCAGAGGACAAGAAAACAGAGAATGCCTGCCATAAAACTCATCAGGCCCCTGCTTGGGCGATCAAAACGTCCGCCTCTGCATCCTTCCTTTCTAGGGCCGCCCTTCTCTGGTTGAGACAGTTGCTCACCAAACTTCCGCCAGAAGATACCAAACTAAGGCAGGATGTCAATAAGATCGTGGCGGCTACTGAGTATACCACTGACGCCACCCTGAGCGCTGCCAAATTTGCATCCAGGGTGTTGGCGTCCAATATCACTACTCATCGCCTCTTGTGGCTCAGGCACTGGAACGTCGATATGTGTTCCAAGTGGAAGCTTTTTTCTGCCCCCTTTAAAGGGGACAAGTTTTCGGGGACGTCCTGGACCGGGTCCTTGTGGAAAACAAGGACAAAAAGAAGGTAATGCCATCGGTCACTAAGAAGTCTGACCTAAAGGAGGCAGTCCTTTTGGAACACGGAGCCTTCCACCAGCTCCGCTCCCTTCCATCGGCCATACTCTCAGCAGGCTGACAGGTCCCAGGACCATTAACCATTTTGTGACAGGTCGCCAGCAGAATTTCTCCAGGCGTCCCTTTTGAGGGGGGTCTGGTTCCCGACCTTTCAAAAGATAAGTGACCACAACCGGATAGCTCCCATACAAGGGCGTCTCCAATTGTTCCAAGCCCAGTGGGAGCAGATCACGTCAGACCAGTGGGTCCTATAGACAATCCGCTTGGATCTGACCTTAAAGTTTCTCTCCCCTCTCCCCCGTCATTTTATCCATTGTCCCACTCCCTGGTGTCCCATCCAAAGGGCTCTCATGGCACAGGAGATCTGGCATCTCAGGGACATCAGAGCCATAGAACCGGTTCCACCAGTTCAGGAAGGAACCGGCTTTTACTCCATTCTGTTCCTGGTCCACAAAAGCTCCGGGGGGTGGAGGGGATTAAACTATCACATAATTTACCGGCGATTCATGATGCAATCTCTGCAGTCCATCTTGGGCTGCATCAGGCCAGGAAACACCTTATCCTCCATAGATCTCAAAGAGGCCTACCCCCACATCCCCATTCGCAAAGCTCACCACAGGTTCCTGAGATTCGTTTATGCTGGCTGCCACTACCAGTACCTGGCCTTGCTGTTTGGCCTCTCATTGGCCCCCAGGATGTTTACAAAGATCCTTGCAGCAGTGGCAGCCTCCCTCAGATCTCTTCCAGTGTGGCTCCATTGCTACCTATACGACATCTTCATCCAGTCGTCATTGCCACAGCAGGCTATTCAAGACTTGAGGTACACCATGAAGGTCCTCCAGGACCATGGCTTCTCCGTAAATATGGAGAAAAGTCATCTTCAACCAACAACAAGTTTGCAGCATCTGGGCGCCATCATCGACACCGTCGTGTGCCAGGTCTTCCTGTCCCCGGAGCAGGTAGTGAGCCTCAAAGAAAGAGTCCTACAGGCTTGTGGATCGTGAAACCTCGTGAAGAACCTGGGAAGGTGCGTGTTGGCCAGGGTGGTGAACAGGTCGACCAGCAGCAGACAGCCAAACCCCTGGGACAGGCATTGGAATAGTTGCTACTATCCGTAGCTTTCTGAGGGGTGCAACCAATCTGAGCCCCCCAGTGGTCCACAGATACCCCTCATGGGACCTCAATGTAGTCCTCTGTGCCTTGATTGGTCCACCATTTGAACCACTTCGGTCGGCCAGCCTTAACCATTTACCTTTAAGACCGCCTTTTTGATTGCCATTACTTCTGTGCGGTGTATCTCAGAGCTGTCAGCCCTATCGGTTCGGGAGGACTTGTGTTTGATACAACAGGACAAGGTGGCCCTCAGGCTGGACCCAATGTTCATCCCTAAGATCAACTCCTGGTTTCACTGGGCCCAAGAGGTCATTCTCTTGGATTTTTGTCTTCATCCCAGGCACGTGAGGAAGAAGCGGTGGCACATGCTCGATGTCCATAGGATGCTCCAGAAATATGTCAAGCGCACGCCTGTGTTTCGACATTCCGAATTGCTCTTTGTTTCTTTCCAACCAGCTTTCCAAGGCCGCAAGGTTTCCTCCTCTACCATTGGATGGTGATTGAGAGCCTGCATTACCCTTGCTCACATTTTTCAGTCCAAACCTGTGCCCAGCCACATCATGGCACATTCTACTAGCGGCGCTGCCACCACGACGGCCTGGGCGACGCAGATGCCGATCGAGGAGATTTGCAGGGCGGCTACTTGGACTTCATTAACTCTGTTTGTTCAGAATTACAAGTTGGATAAGTTTGCTTCGGTGGAAGGGGCTTTTGGGAGGCGAGTTCTCCAGGGCATTCATACCAGCGGAGAGACCCTGAACGCGACTGCTTTCCGCCCTAGTGACATTTAGCTTGGGTATGTCCCTTGCTTGGACTCTCCAGAGCAGTGCCCTGGAAAATGACCATTGTCTTACCTGAAGGGTCGTTTTCAGGGTGCTGCGAAGAAGAGTCCAACCCCACCCTGGGTCTAATTCCGCTGTTTTCCGTGCAGAATTCTGAAGTTCCAGTTGGATTTGTTCTTACGTTGGATATGGTTCTTAGACTTATTGTTGAACTTCTCAGTGTGCAACAGTTCCATGCCTTCATTGAAAAATCTGAAGATAGTCAGCACCAGAGGCGTGGCTTAAAGTTTCAATTCAGTTCTCTGCAGATTGGCTGTATTTAACCCTTACTTGGACTCTCCTTCGCAGCACCCTAAAAGCAACCCTTCAGGTAAGACAATGGTCAATTTGTGGTTAAAGATTATCATCTCACTGGAGGGGGTGGATTCCTTTTCTTTGGCTTTAGAAAGCTCTGTCCTATATACTTTCCAGAAATGTTTGCACAAAGACTTCTAGGAAGCCAAGTCTCCAGTTAGATAGAGACCTTGGTTTTTCAGGAAATTTGAATGCAATTGTGTTGTTAGGGAGAGAGTAATTGCAAATTAGAAAATTTCTAGTTTGTATAGGAAAATCATCTGATTTCTTTCATATATTTGGAATAATCTAACAAATTATTAAACATTGAAACGCTGATATTAACTAATATTGCCTATACTTTGAATCCTATTTACCACTAGTAGTATTGTTATTATATTATTAATGGTTTCCTGAGTGTTTTGTGCCATGAATCTATTTGTGTTTTGAATTTGGAGGTGACAGGGGCACAGAATAAAGCTGATGACTAGACACTGAGGACAACAGTGGAAAAAAAACAAAGAATCTGACTAAACATGATTGTATATCCATATTCAGAAATATAGCACGATGATAAAAATGGAAAACCATGATTATCTCTTCAGACTCATTGTTTCTGCAGACTTGTGCCCATTGGTGTTCTTTATTTGAAGATGTATCACTTTAAACAATATCTTTCAGGAGGCAGATCTGACATGTGAAATTCTTTGCTGACAAAGTTGCTAACAATTGCTCTGGATTAGTTACCTTATGGATGTAGTCTTGTGAGATGATTCTGATACTGTCTTTGCATTGCTTTGAGAACCTCTTAAGATTGTAGAAATTAAGAAACTGGAAATGTATGTAGCAGAAGAGACATCATCTGTGTTGGTACCTGGAAATCTGGATTATACCTCTTCTTATTTTATTAGACCTTTTGGTAGCATTCTGGACCATCAGCCATCATGTCTTTCAGGAACTCTAGTGATATTTGGGTGTAGGAAGCACTGTTTTGCATTACTTCTGCTACTTCCTAAGCAGAATACAGTGTATGAAGGAGAGGAATGATCTGGCTCCATGTAGAGTGTCACAAGGCCTAATTCTGTCCCTCGTTGTACTTAACACTTATTTATTTAAAATATATATACAGTTGCCTATTTTATATCAAACTCTGGGTGACTCCCAACATCTACAGTACATGAAATCTTGGGGAAAGTTCTTAATTGTTTGAGATAAAGTTATCAATATATGGATCAATATATGATCACAATACATTATCACCTTATACAGGTGATAATGTATCAATGATTTGATGAATAAGGAACAAGATACAGGTAGTCCTCAAATTATAACAATTTATTTAGTGACCATTTCAAATTACAAGAGCACTGGAAAAAGTGACTTATGACTGTTTTTCACACTTTTAGCATCCCCATGTTCACATGATCAAAATTCAGATGCTTGACAACTGACTCATATTGTTGAAGATTGCAGTCCCATGGATCATGCTACCCATGGATAATGCTACCACCTTTTGTCCCATGGATCATGCTACCACCTTTTGTGACCTTCTGACAAGCAAAGTCAATGGGGAAGCCAGATTCTCTTAATCATGTTACTAACTTAACAACTGCAGCGATTCATTTAACAATTGTGGCAAGAAAGGTCGTAAAATGGGGCAAAAGTCACTTAGCAACAGAAATTTTTGGATCAATTGTGGTTGTAGGTTGAAGTCTACTTAAATGTCAAAACAAACTTTAATGAAATCCCAGCTGCTGTTGTTGTGTGATGAAAGTGGCTTGATTATGACTGCAAAGTTAATTCTCAGTGGAGTCTCAGTCCCATTGAAGGAACAGATCTGCATCTCTGAAGTCTTCCTGGTTTTATTGCTCCTGCTTGACAGCAAATGGAAACAATGACTGGAGAGGAAACTCATGTAGCTTTTGCAACCTTGCTTTTGCTTAGTTTACTGCAACATACTTCACATGACAGTGCCCCTAAAAGTGACTTGAAAACTGTATGTGACCCCAAATGCTAGGCTCAACATGGAGCAGTAGATTTCATAACATTACACCAGAGCTCTATAGCTGCATTGATTGTTGATAAGCTTGCAGGCCCAGTTCAAGGTACTGGTTTTAGGATTTTTTTTCTTACCCACTCTGGTCATCTATTTACTTCAGAAGACTGGAAAGCCTTCCTACTTTCCCCATGCTGTGGAACACCTTGGCCACTGGGTTATGGTGCTCTCACTTTGCTCAACTTTCTCAAGCAGTAAAAACTATTCTGATGGGCTGACATTCTACATTGTCTTTGGTATTTAATTTTGTGATTTACTTAACTGTTTGTAGTTATGCTGTATGGAAAACTGTCATGAATATGTTGACATAGGATGACATATATATATATATATATATATATATATATATATATATATATATATATATATATATATATATATATATATATATATATATATATATATATATATACAGGTAAATAATTAAATGCTAACTAGTATTTCTGATTGTGGAATAAAAAAATTTTTTTCAATAAAATTAACTACTGAAAAATTAACTTTGGAAAATTTTCTATCTCTGACGGTTGAATATGGCCAGTAATTTTGAAGTAGTTGGATAGAGCCTATACTAAGGTAATCATTTTGGGTAATATAAACATTATTAAAATAAAGAATTGAGATGTGTTTGTTTTTTAATTATTCCCTGTGATGGGTGATATATATATATATATATATATATATATATATATATATATATATATATATATATATATATATATATATATATATATATATATATATATATATATATACACACACACACATGTATGTATGTATGTATGTATGTATGTATGTATGTATATATATATATATATATATATATATATATATATATATATGTATACATGTATGTATGTATATATGTATGTATGTATCCTTGAACTGAACTTTGAAAACTTGAATGCCTTTTAGTTTTTCATACCTGGCAATCCAACAGAATATGGCATTTGTCTGTGGATATGCTTGCTAATAAACTATTACAAAAGTTGCCATTGAGAGGCAGCAACAGGCCTTTTAAAGAACATATTAAAAAATCCATGGTAAAGTAATTGCAAAAGAAATGAGAATAAGCACCTGTTATTGTCAATAAATTGTCTTAGATGTAAAAGAACTGTTAATGACCAAGTGGCTATATTTGGTTTCTGGGCTGCTCAGAAGTGAATAGTCCTCTGAAATGGAATTTTCTTTGGTCAGAATTGAACTATATTACTGAGAGCAATAATGAAATTAGCTAGTGCTATAACATAAGTTCTAGAAGTTAAAACATTGATTTGGCATTCAAGTACAGGGATTTTTAAAAAGCCAAGAAAATATTATTCTTACATTGCATTTAATTCCACCTTGATTCACTCTTCCTATTGTTGAAAACTGGAGGGGTTTTTGTTTTATTGCCCTTTTTTTGGCATTGACGGATAAAATAACTTATTTTCTTTATATTTAATTTATTGCATTTATTTGTTTCTTAAAGAGGCTGTGATGCACCCTCTCCTGAAAGGACTATTGCTCGACCCAATGAAGCTAAACAGTTTTTGTCCAGTTTCCAATATTCCCTGACAGCTGCAGAGGATTTTGGATGAAGTGGATAATCTAGATCAAGGGTCCCCAACCCCTGATGGACCGGCACTGGGCCAGAAACCAAGCCACACAAACAAGTGAAGCCCGATCTGCAGGATGCAGGCAGCATGCAAACCCACGCCCCTCCACTCAGCAGAAAAACCTCTCTCCACAGAACTGGTCTCTGTTGTTCAAAAGATCAGATGCCGCTGAACTAGATCCTTTCAGGCAGAGTTCAAGCCAGGGTTTGGAGTTGAGGTTCCCTTTAGAAATTAGAGAGGCCCCAACCCTATTGACATTTCAAAAAGATTTAAAAATATGCCGTATTTTTCGGAGTATAAGACACACCTTTTCCCTCCCCAAAAGAGGGTGAAAATCTGGATGCATCTTATATACCGAATATAACATTTTTGGCCTCCTGAAACCCCGTCCCCTTCACAAAAATGAATGTCCATAGGCTTTGGGAGGTCTGCAAAGTGCTCCTGGGGCCAGGGGAGGGCAAAAATGAGTGAAAAGGGGCTTTTTGTTTCCCTCCCCCCCAGCCCCAGGAGCACTCTACAAGCTTCCCAAAGCATATGCATGCTCTTTTTTTTTTTTTTTTTTTGCAAAAAATGGGCTCATTTTCATGAGAAATGGGCTATTTTTGCTCATTTTTGCTCCCCTCCCAGCCCCCAGGAGCACTTTGCAGGCCTCTCAAACTCTCTGCATGCCCTGTTTTTCACAAAAAAAAGGCATGCAGATGATTTGGGAGGCTTGCAGAGTGCAAAAACTTTTTAAAAAAATTTACCTCTTGAAAATCTTGGTGAGTCTTATATTCAGTTGCGTCTTATAATCCGAAAAATACAGTATGTACACAGCTCTGAGGCTCAGAATGTATTAAAGGCCTTGTCACTTGGCTTTACTATTAATTGATTAACCATCATAGCATTGTATTTCAATGGACTTGTTATGGCTAAACATAACATAGTTCATTTGATGAATTCAACCAGTGTGGCTATTTTTAAGCTTTTGTGATTAGCAGAAATGGAACTTTTGATACACCTCTGAAATATTTTCAACCTGACTTTTGTTATGAAACAATGTCTGTGCTGGAATAGATTATTATAATTATTGTTCTCCCTGGCATTAAAATCAATTGCATGAAAATCTAATGCCACATTTCATCTCTGACAGTAAATGATGGTAAATTATCAGGTATTATTTCAAAGTCTTTTTGAGGAAAGTCATATTAATTAAAGTATGAGGGCAGCTATTTTTTAATTTTAATTAATTATTTGTATGCTGCTTCTGATGCACATTTTTATATGTGGGAGTGATACATTCAAAACAGTGAAAAATGGGAATAACTTTTTTCAGTCATGATCCATAATATACATTTTTAAAAATATATTTGAATAATATTTGAATAATTTCTTACTACATGGGAATGGGTTGCTAATTTCTTACTACATGGGAATGGGTTGCTAAGTAATTGATTTTAAAAAAATCATTTTCTGATATTGTGGAAGGCAAAGTAAGACATTTACTACAGATAACTGTATTTCTCATCACACAAATAAGGTGAATGAGAAAATTTGATATTTGCTGAAACAGAGAAGATGATACATTTTGCACAGATCATACAGTGGTTTAAATCACTTTTTTTACTTTAGTCCCCTCCATGAATTTGGAATAAAGTATAGATAGTCCTTGACTTACAACCACAATTGAGCCCAAAATGTCTGTTGTTAAGTGAGACATTTGTTAAGTGTGTATTGCTCCATTCTTGCCACAGTTGTTATGTGAATCTGGCTTCCCCAGATTGACTTTGCTTATCATAAGGTCGCAAAAGATGATCACATGCCCCAAGATAATGCAATGGTCATAAATATTCTTATTTTTGTTAGGTATAATTACTGATTGTACAGTGGTAGAGGTTAATCTGATCTTGCATTTAATAACTGCAGCGAGACTGTTGGTTGCGCAATACTGGAAGAAGGAAGATTTGCCTACAATCCAAGAATGGACACTGAAAGTCACAAATTTAGCCGAGATGGCGAAAATATCTGCATATCTTAAAGATCATTCAAATGAGAGATACAAACGAGACTGGGAAAAAATGGATCGATTATATACAAAATAAATATGCAACTAAGAAATTCCAGATAGCCTATGCTTAAGATTAGGAATGATTTCAACTGTTTAAAGTTAATTTAGCAAGGAGGAGCTAAGTTCAATGTAAAGAGGTTATTAATTTCTTACTTTTATTTTTTATCAATATATCTTAGACTGTGGTTGTTAAATATCTATATGGTGTACGGGTTCTGGAAAGTCGGGAGGGGGTAAGTTTTGGGGGTTTGGGGGGGAGGGTGGGGGAGGGAATTATTCCAGGTTTGATTTTAAAGTAGTATGATTGCACATGTATATTGTCTTCTTTTACAACATGATATTGTCAATGTAATAATATACATGTGATTATATGTCATGGAAATGAAAATAAAATATTCTAACAGAAAATATTCAATGTGAATTTTGATCATATGACCTTGGGGACGCCGTAAGAGTTGTACATATAAAAAATGGTCATAAGTCACTTTTTTCAGTGCATTGTAATTTTGAATGGTCACTAAGGGAACTGTTGTTGAAAAATGTCACTGGGTACCTATGTCCTTCTAAGCATCATTATATTGATCAGTGTAACACAAGGGATCTAGAGCACTTAAGAGCCCACCCATCCTCATCAGAGACCTTGTTATGATGATGAAATGAAACAGGGAAAGACTTGTTCTCTCATTCATTCACCTGGCTTTTACTTGTTGCTGTTTTCTTTTTTTAAATATGATTTTATTAAATTTCAAAACCATAAAAAACAAACAAGCAAGAAAAAAGTGCAGTTTATCATTAAATCCACAAATTCCAAAATGTCTAGGAAGAAGGGAAAAAGAGAAAAGATTTATGATATTATGTGCTTGGCTTGGAAACTATCTGAATTAAACCAATTGAATTCATAAAATCTTGTGTCACTGCTACTGTCAAGGAAGCGTTGTATATTGAAGTCCAAAGAGTTTCAGTATAACCCCCACTCACCCTTTTTTCCAACCAATTATAACAAAAAGCTTGAGATCAATTTTCCATATATTTTCCTTCCTTTCTAGCATTTTCTCACAAGCACAGGACCCACCTTTTTTTTTTGATCAGCCAAATATTGATCTATTGCTTGTGACAGGAATTGATTGAGTGGCTTGTTACCTGAGTCTGACATCATGAGAGAGAGAGAGAGTAACTTACTCAAAGTTACTTAGCTGGCTTTCATGCCTAAGGGGTAGTAGAACTCTCAATCTTCTGTTTTCTAGCTGGTGCTTTTACTACTATTATACCAAACTGGTGCTCTTAGTTTTACATACATAATATATGTATGTAGTGCATTGCAAAAAGCACATTGGTATCACTGTTTTTGTTTTTTTAAATGTACAACCTCGTATTTTTGGTGGGAGAGATACATTTTCTGTTGCTTCTGGACATGGTTTATAACATGGTGACATCATAGAAGTGATGTAAGAGCTGTAAGAATAGTCTTGGAAGACAAGAGGAAGAGCCACTGCCTGGAAAGCAGATAGATAAGAGATTTCTCAGCCCGTAGAAGGAATAGGGATGGAGAAAAAGCATCCTTCATCACAAGTATCAACAAATTTAGTAACTCATCATCCTCTTTAAAGTTAGAAATACCTCTGCATTCCATATCTCATATCTTATCTATAAACAAATCCTTAGAAGTATTTTTTTAATTTCATTCTTCAAACAGTTCTTTCACTATTTTCATTGTTATATAGTATTATTTTGCAACATTTTAGAGGCTTGTAAACCTTTATCTAAATTTTTTAGTACTCTCTAGGGTCCATAAAATTGCTTACCTTCGTTTTCTCTGGTAAAAAAACAGATAGGATCTCTTTCCCACGAGGAGCTGTTTGTACTTTGTAATTAATCCTAATATTCTGTTGTAAATTGTTGCAATATTCCAGTTTTATTTGGACTCTTAGTCTGTTTATAACTTTATGAGATCAAAATTCTCAACTTTTTAGCAATAGCAATAGCAATAGCAATAGCAGTTAGACTTATATACCGCTTCATAGGGCTTTCAGCCCTCTCTAAGTGGTTTACAGAGTCAGCATACAATCCGGGTCCTCATTTTACCCATCTCGGAAGGATGGAAGGCTGAGTCAACCCTGAGCCGGTGAGATTTGAACAGCCGAACTGCAGAACTGCAGTCAGCTGAAGTAGCCTGCAGTGCTGCATTTAACCACTGCGCCACCTCGGCTCTTTACTATTTATTTCACATTCTTTAAATTTTTAAGTTTATGACACAAATTTTCTTTTATCCAGGATTGGAGGCAGACTTATCCAGCATTTTCAAACTTGTTTTTCTGAAAGTCAGGTGAGGTTTGTGAAATTAATGCCTTTTAAAAATCTTCACTGTGGTTGCAGGCAAGTTGTGAATCCTTGGAAGATTACTGCTCTGCAATCTCCTTGTGAGGAGCAGCCCTGGAGAGCTCAGATGGGCAATCTCCTGTCATCTGGAGAGGTTCCAATTCACCTATTCCTTGATTTATGCTATGGTTATTGGACAGAGCAATCTTCAGTCTGACATACCTGCACTGGAAGTTATTTGAATGAAGTTTGATAATATCAATAACAGCATCTTCTTGGACAGATTGGGCTTAAGGTTAAAGTTGGAGTTGGAGGTGATTTCAGTGGTTTATCTCCTACATGAATGTATGATACCAGTCAGTGTACAGGAGAGAAGATCCAATGGCTGTCCTATTGTGTTGTGTTCTATGCTCCTGCATATCTAGGTGAAACTACTAGAAGAGGGCATATGCCATGTTGGGGATGAGATATTTCAGTATTTTGTCATGTTACAAATCATCCCATGCCAGGCCAAGGTGCTGATGGAAGATTTGAAATGGAGCTGTTGTTTGTAGATGAGTGATCTGATTAGGTCTTGCCCCTTCCATTGACTCATATGGGTTTGCCCTCCTCCTGAAAATTCAGGTATACAAATTAGGGGTCCTTCTGGCCTCAGAATTACCATTTGCAACAGTGATTTGTGTTTCATCAACTATTAGACTACTGCAGCAAAGTTTACATGAAAATGCCATTAAAGTTGACTCAGACGCTGCAATTGATCTAAATTGTAGCAACCCAGCTATTGACTGCAGGAAATAAATTCAGTAGAGTGGCGCCTGTGTTGAAGAAATTTCATTGGTGATCAGTAGGCGTCTATGCTCAGTTTAACTTAAAAGGCCGTAAATGTACCTTCAATGCCATCTTTCCAGAGTTACTCTGCACTGTGTGTTCATCCTGGGAGAAACTGTCTCATATCACCACCCCATGTAAGGCTAACCTGGAGGCATGCCTTTTCAGTGGTAAGCCCCACATTATAGAACGCCTTGCCTACTGAAGTCAGGGAAGCCCCCACCATGCTTGCATTTCTCAAAGCAGTGAACATCATTTTATTCTAACAACTTTTAGTGTCAAATAGTGGTCTTTGGTCGCTTTCCTAATTGCATCTATTTTGCTATCTTTTGTATGAAAAAATAGAGTAGTATAGAAGTGGTATACAAAGAAATAACAACAGAGAAATCAATGACTTAGTTCATACACAATCAGCATGTACACACAAATACACAAATTTGGAAGGGACCTTGGAGGTCTTCTAGTCCAACCCTCTGCCTAGACAGGAAACCCTATACCACTTCAGACAAATGGTGATCCAACATCTTGAAAACTTCCAGTGTTGGAACATTCACAGCTTCTGGAGGCAAGTTGTTCCACTGATTAATTGTTCTAACTCAGGAAATTTCTCCTCAGTTCTTATTTGCTTAGAATAAATTCTACATAATAGATTTTAAATTGCAACATAACTTATCACATGAACCCAAAATTCAGCATGTTGGCCCTTCAAGAGAGACTTGTTTGTGGAATTATATATGTTTTCATGTGTAGGATTTGTGTTATGATTTGGTTACATCTTTTGCCTGGCATTTTGCTTGGTATGTTATACATAAATGAATGAGCACTTTTATGGGATTTTAACATCATATTCAAACAAGACAAAAGAACTCAATTCAGTCTAAACATTGATACAAAGATTAAAGATTAAATTTTAAGATTCATAGAAGTTTTAGAACAATTTGGTATGACACTGTTTGGCTCACCCCTCTGCCCCCTTATATTTCCCACATGAAGAATACCAGTAGAAGAGATATTTCTAAACAGTAATTTTTTTCCCCGTGAGTGAAAGGCATTTTAAAAGACTATAACAGTTGTACTGTTAAACATTTGTTTCCTAATATGGAAAGTTATTCTTGGCTTCACTGTCGTATCTTTTTAATGTTTTGACTTCTTGAAGAAAAAGAAACCATCTATCGTTTTAAAAGATATGGCAAGTTGCTATGTACATAGTTTCCTAGAATAGGTTTTGATACTTCTGGACTGGCAAGAGGGTGGAAAAATCAGTGTAGGCACAGAATTAAAGTGGAAACAGCAGGCGATAGCTTCTTGAAAGAGGAAGTATGTGTAGTACTATATACATGTAGTACATGTATATAGAAAGGAAATGACCAATCTCAAAGACCGGCCATACAATGCGAGAAAATGGTTTTAAAGTTTCCATTTAGTTTCTTCTTTGACTCATTAAGGCATCCCTATCACAGTTATTATGCTTTTTAAGAAATCAGTGGCAGTAGATCTTGTAAAATTGATCATGGTGAAAATCTTAAGATGTCTAGAAAAATAGCATATGACCGTCAAATACTTACAAACTGCAGGTAAACAACTGCCCCGTTTCCCCAAAAATAAAACCTCACCACATAATAAGCCCAATTGGGCTTTTGAGTGCATGTGCTAAAATAAACCTTCCCCGAAACTATTGCAACCATGAGGTGACCACGCTCACTGCCTCCTGCACCTCAAAAATAATAAGACCTCCCTGAAAATAAGGCCAAGTGCTTATTTCGGGGGCCAAAAGAAAATAACACCCTGTCTTATTTTTGGGGAAACACAGTATTAGTTCTAATTTTCTTCCAATGTCTGTCTGGCACTGGTGTAAACCCAGGGGTGGGCTGCTGGGGGTTCAGAGGGGTTCAGGAAAACCTCTAGCTAAGATTCTGTGCAGTTTGGAGAACCTGCAAATCCCACTCCTGGCTGGTCCTGCCCACTCTCCCCACCTCTCCCAGGAGTCCCCACATGGCCCGTTTTGGATGCAGGTAAGTGCAAGGCATGTGGGGAGGCTCAGGGAGGGCATAAAATGGGCCTCTGGAGCCTGGGGAAGCCATTTTCACCCTCCCAGAGGCTTGAGGAATTCCTCTGGACCCCAGGGAAGGCAAAATGACCCTCCTGTCGTGGTGCAGGAAGCTGACTAGGCCATGCCCACCATGGCCACGCCCACCAAGCAACTAGGCAGAGAACCCCTTGCTAAAAATTTTGAAGTCCACCACTGGGTAAACCACATTGATTCTTAGAATATAGAATAACAGAGATGGAAGGGATCTTGGAGGTCTTCTAGTCCAACCACCTGCTTATGCAGGAAACCCTACACCACTTCAGACAAATGTTTAGCCAATATCTTCTTAAAAACTTCCACTTTTTAACTTCTGAAGTTGCTTCTCTCATTGATTTGTTTCCACCCATTGCTTCGGAGGAGCCGAGGTGGCGCAGTGGTTAAATGCAGCACTGCAGTTCAGCAGTTTGGCTGTTCAAATCCCACCAGGCTCAAAGACTCAGCCTTCCATCCTTCCGAGGTGGGTAAAATGAGGACCCAGATTGTTGTTGGGGGCAATATGCTGACTCTGTAAACCGCTTAGAGAGGGCTTAGAGAGGGCTGAAAGCCCTATGAAGCGGTATATAAGCCTAACTATTGCTATTGCTTCTTGTCCTACCCTCAGGTGTTTTGAAGAATAGCTTGACTCCCTCTTCTTTGTGGCAGCCCCTGAGAGATTGGAACACTGCTATCATGTCTTCCCTAGTCCTTCTTTTCATTAAACTAGACATACCCAGTTCCTGTAACAGTTCTTCATTTGTTTTAGACTCCAGTCCACTAATCATCTTTGTTGCTCTTCTCTGAACTCTTTCTAGAGTCTCCACATCTTTTTTACATTGTGGTGACCAAAGTTGAATGCAGTATTCCAAGTGTGGCCTTAATAAAGTGGTATTAACACTTCACGTGATCTTGATTCTATCCCTCAGTTTATGCAGCCTAGAACTGTGTTGTCTTTTTTGGCAGCTGCTGCACACTTCTGGCTCATATTTAAATGGTTGTCCACTAGGATTCCAAGACCCTTCTCACAGTTACTACTACTGAGCAAGGTGCCACCTATACTATACCAGTGCATTTTGTTTTTCTTGCCTAAATCTAGAACCTTACTTTTACTAAAAGAACTTTACGGAATCTTTTCACTGAAAAGATTCTGGTTGCTGCAAAAGCGATAAGACTTTGATTTTGGCACACTGAACAGATGGCTTTGCACATTCACTGCATTTAATGCTGCCCTTCCTAAAGTTTTTCCAGTACTTTTTACAGCATTTCAACAAGAATAACAGTTTTATTACGCAAAAATTATTCTGGATGATACTGTAAGTCTTTCTGTCATCTAAAGAATAGATTGAGTGAAATAGACATGCCATGTAACTATGATGGCAAGCCATTTTAAAAAAGCTATTGCCCAGAGAAGTGGGTCCAACAGGGTAATTTAATTTAAGGAGCCAAGGTGGCGCAGTGGTTAAATGCAACACTGCAGGCTACTGCTAGATCAACAGGTCAGCGGTTCAAATCTCACCGGCTCAGGGTTGACTCAGCCTTCCATCCTTCCGAGGTGGGTAAAATGAGGACCCAGATTGTTGGGGGCAATATGCTGACTCTCTGTAAACCGCTTAGAGAGGCCTGTAAGGCCTATGAAGCGGTATATAAGTCTACTGCTATTGCTATCTACTGCTATTAATATACAATTTGAAAAACATCAATCGGAAGTAGACAGTGAAGAGAGAAATTTCAATTTGTTTTATAGTTTGATGTCCAGCTCACTGATAAGAACTTGGCAGTGGTTCCCAAACACTCAGCTTATCATAGCTTGAGAAAATACTTGGGCTCAAACTTGCCTCCAAGGTCTCAGACAAAAGATACAGCATGATTATTACATAGAAACAAACAAATAAAACAAGGCAGACAAATAGAGTATATGTTGCTACAAAGTTATTTTGCCTAGATGGCATTGAACATGAAGGTTATGGCTCATGAACAGAAAAGAGACCTCAGCTTCTTACTGGTACTCAATTTAAAACTTAATTTTATCAAAGGAAGCAATGAATCATAGTCTCTACATAGGTTTCTACATAGTCTCTACATAGGTTTCAAGCCATAAAGACACTTTAAAAACCATCCACATGTTTATATTACTGCAAGATATTCTTTCTCATTTTGGGTAGGCCACAATTTGTGGATCCATGAGTGTTGTACAGCAGTGTATATACATACGTACGTATATACATACATACATACATACATACATATGTACGTATATACATACATACGTACATGCATGCATACATACATACATACATACATACATATATATATATATATATATATATGCATACATACATGCATACATACATACATACATACATACATACATACATACATACATACATATATGTTGTTGTATTCAGGTCTTTTCCCGTGTAAGATTGAGCTTGTCTTTGCAACATTTCAGCGAAGTCTCACTCACCATCTTCCGGCTGGGTTTTGGGCTTAGTGTGATCGGAGCTGCCGTCTTTCTATAAATCTTGGTGGTGGTGTGTGGAGTGCTGGCTTTGTTTCAGTAAGTGGAATGATTGGTTGTGTGGTTGTATCATGATTGGAATATTGGTGCTGATTGGTGCTGGCTGTGTGTCTATTGTTGTTTCGCGTTGTAATGCCCTGGGTCATGGGTGGGGCTCGTTTGTTGACTAAGGCTGGTTTCCAGATATCTGGTAGGTGGGAGGTATCGTCACGTTTATTCATGTTGTGGGGGTGTTTCTCTATTTCAATAGCTTCCCTAATTATTCTCTTGTTGAAGTGTTCAGTTTTGGAGATTAACCTGGTTCCTTCAAAATTAATTTCATGTCCTGTAGTTTTAAGGTGCTGGAAAGGGGAGGAAGTTTTTTCTTTTTTTCTTACTGCATTCTTGTGTGCTGCGATGTGTGCATTTATTCTCCTGTTCGTTTGTCCTATGTATGTTGCAGTGCAGATTTTGCATGGTATTTCGTAGACTTCTTGGTTTTCTAGCTGGATTTTGCCTTTGGGGTTTCTTAAGATGTTGGCTATTTTTTGGTCAGTGTTGAAGGCTGTCTTGATATTGTGTTTGTGGAGAATTTTGCTGATTTTATCTGTGGTGCCTTTGATGTAAGGGAGGAGGGCGATGCCATTGTCCTGTTTTGTATCTTGGTTTTTGGGGGAGTCTCCTTTGGATTAGGTTGGTAATTGTTTTTCTTTGGAATCCGTTGGAAATTAATACATTTGTGAGAGTGTGTAATTCAGTTTTCAGGTGATCTTTGTTGGCTAGGCATTTGGTTCTGGAGATGAGGGTCTTGGCTACAGAGTTGATCTGTGCAGAGTGGTGATGGGATTGGGTGTTTAGGTAGTGGTTGGTATGTGTGTTTTTCCGGTAGATGGTGTGTCCTAGGGAGCCATTAGGTTTTTTTGTAGATTAGGATGTCAAGAAAGGGAAGTTGGTTGTTTGCTTCTATTTCCATGGTGAATTGTATTTTGGGGTGTAGGCTGTTGAGATGTGTGAGGAAGTTCTTCAGTTTTTCTTTCCCATGTGGCCAAATCACGAAAGTGTCATCAACATATCTAAGCCAGAATTTGGGTTTGTGTTCAGATTTATCTAAGGTGTTAGTTTCAAAATTTTCCATGTATAAGTTTGCGATGACGGGTGAGAGGGGTGATCCCATGGGTGCTCCTTCTATCTGTTTGTATCTATGGATGAAGTATGTGTTGGTTAGGCAGTGGTTGGTCAGGTCCAGGATGTGTTTGTTCTGGATAGCTGTCAAGGCTTTTTTTATAGGCACTTGAGTGAAGAGGGATATGACATCGAAACTCATGAGTAGGTCGCTGGGTTGTAGGTTTTGTTTCTTTATTGTTTCTATGAAGTGGAGTGAGTTTTGTACGTGTGAGGTGATGGATTCTGTGTAAGGTTGGAGTTGTTTGGCGAGGAATTTTGCAAGGTTCTGTAGAGGTGAGCCTATAGAGCTAATTATGGCTCTGAGTCGTGTTCCTTCTTTGTGTATCTCGGGGAGGCCATAGAGTTTGGGGCATCTGGAAGATTTCTCTCTGGGGATGATTCTTTGCTGGATCTCTTCACTGATGGGAGAGGCTTTTATTTTGGATTTGGTGGTTTTTTCATATCCCTCTTCACGGGTGTAGGTATGCTGGTCTTGTTGTAGTCAGGTCTTTTCCCGTGTAAGGTTGAGATTGTCTTGGCAATGTTTCACATATTAATGATAATTTCTAATTATCAAATCATGATTAACTGTTCTGACCCACCGGCCTGTGAATAAACCAGAACACAGGCTTGGCTGTTTGCCACTGTTTAATTTACTGAGATGACGAATCCTTTGGCTGAGGGCCCAGGCAACTCACGTTCAATAGAGTATCTCTGCAGCAACCCAGATAGTTCAAATGAAGCAACGCAGATAGTCCCAAAAAACAGACATGGCTAGAATACACAGATAGATTTTCTTAACTACTAATTCGAACAGTTGTTTCTGCAAATGTCCCCTCCCAATGCCTCACCTATAATCTCATTTGGGAGGGGCCAATCAACAACCACCTGTGCTTAATCATCTTCTGTAAGTCTTCCTACAGAGTTGCTGCTTCGGTTTCTCAGCCCTTCTCAATCTAGCATCAGGGACAAACTGCCTTTGATCCTCCCCACTGCTCCATGCCTCAGGCGCCTCCTGGTGGCCAACCAGCCTCTCTGGTCCCTGCTCTGAGTCTGAACTCTGCCCAGGGTCCTCCACATTGTCCAGGGCAGACTCATATGGTTCCTCACTATCCGAGTCCATCAGCAGCTCAACTGGATCCTGCTGGGCCACAACATCCCTCACCGCAGGGCCCTTCCCCCGGGTCTGATGCTTCGGGTGCGGCCTCGAGGGACATTGTGCATGGTAGGCCCGCACCAAAGCGGGGGCATGCATGTCCGTTGCATTGACCCAAGTCCCCCCATTCGGCCCATCGTCCTTCCAGTCTACCAAGTACTGGAATCATCCCTTTAGCCATCTCGAGTCCTGGATCTGGGCCACTTCATGCATAAGCTGCTTCTCCGCCTCACACGGTAACGGCTGGGGTGGAGACAGTGGGCAGAGAGGACAAGCTGACCACTCAGGGACCAGGAGCGAGTGACAGAACACGGGGTGCACTCGCATAGAGCATGGCAAGGTCAGGCAATAGGCCACCAGGTTGATGACAGCCTCCACCAGAAACGGCCCAAGTTATTGGTGGTCCAACTTCTTTGCTGGCCGGTGGGTAAAACAGCACAGGTATTGCTCCAAGATCCCAATCACCTTCTCCGTCCCACCCATCGGTTTCAGAATGGTGCGCCGAGGACAAACATGTCCAGAGCCTCCATCAGCCCTTTCCAGAACTGGGCCGTGAACTGCATCCCATGGTCCGACATGACCCGATCGAGTAGGCCATGCAGTTGGTCCACCTCCTGCTCACTGAATACGTCCACGAACTCCGCTAAGTCCGGCGGCAAGGACACCCTGGGCGAACTCAGCACTTGGCCTGCCCAGACGTGATGGGTGTGGTCAACACATTGCAGGGACAGAAACGTGACTAGGTTCTGGGACCAATTAATCTGTTGGTCGTGCGCCCGCAGCCAGGCCAAGGCCAGGACCACGGGGAAATGCAGGCCCAAGGCAATGTAAAACTGTATAGCCTCCTCGTGATCCCTGATGACCAGGCGCAAGGGCTGTGTGGCGGCCTTGATAGGCCCAGACAGAAGCACCCGGCCGTCAATGGTCTCGGCCAGCATCGGTGCATCCACCAAACACAGAGGGACGGCATACTTAGTCACAAACACCTTGTCCATGAAGTTCGTGGTAGCCACTGAATTGACCAGGGCATCTAGGACACATGTGTATGCATATGCACACTTCATGAACTGGTGATATTTAAACATTACATAAATTCTGCTTACAAACAATTTTGCTGATTTTGACTTATTGGGTAAATGTCTTATTACATAATCTATTCATGCTATAAAGGGATGCTATGGCTCACTGGCTAAGATGCTAAACTTGTCGATCAGAAAGGTTTTGCAGTTCAATAGTTCGAATCCCTAGCATCACGTAATGGAGTGAGCTCCCGTTACTTGTCCCAGCTTCTGCCAATCTAGCAGTTCGAAAGCATGTAAAAAAGCAAGTAGAAAAATAGGAGCCACCTTTGGTGGGAAGGTAACAGCATTCCATGTGCCTTCGGCGTTTAGTCATCCAGCCACATGACCATGGAGACATCTTTGGATAGCGCTGTCTCTTCGGCTTTGAAACGGAGATGAGCACCAGCCCCTAGAGTTAGGACGACTAGCACATATGTGTGATGGGAACCTTTACCTTTACCTATTCATGCTATAATAATAATAATGAATGCTGACAAATTATAGTTATGCTTTTGTTAATGATTGACATTACTTAACCTTGAGTCCAGGGTTGCTCTTGATCCTGCTGTGAAAATGTGCAATTGAAATTAAACTATGGAATGTTCATGCATTTGAACTCTACAACAGGCTGCTTGAATTATTTGATAAGATCACATTTCTTCTAACTTGCTTTATACAGTTTTCCTATAACTAAAATTGAAATTAATTTGACACGTCAAATTAACCTGGGAAGAATCAATGTATATTTTTAAAGCCCAATTGTAATTATATTTTATCTATTTTGTCCCTTTTGGGCAAGAAGGCAGGATGGTGATGATTATTGATGATGATGATGATGGAGGAGGAGTGGGGGGGATGGAGGAGTTGTTTTCACAAGGAGTTAAAATTTGATGAGTCTTTTTTTGTAGCAAACAGTATATAACAATCTGACCTGCTAGCCTGTAGCAACAGTTAGGTAAAAAATAGCAAATTGTGTGGGATTTGTTATTGTCTCTTGGTGAAAACACATCTTGGTCATCCTGGAATACCTAATGTTTTCTTTGTTGTGGAACTAGAGTTGTGCTATTCTATTTCAGATTGGAAAATATCATAAGAGTAGCTAATACTCCGAAGAGTATTTATTAATTGCTAAGAATATCATTAATTCATTGTATCAGAAAATATCCCTTTGGAAATATTTATAAATCATACAAATTGGAAATTTGTAGTTCCATCACAAATGACTTCATTGCTTAGTGATAAAACCATAGCTCTGTATATATTATTTTGAAGTAAAATAATAATTAAACTGCATTATGCTTGCCTGATACAAGTTGAGTCAGACCTGTAATATGAAGTGCTGAATATGCAATAGCTGAAAATCTAACCTGGGAACCATCGGATTTTTTTTTAAGCTGCAGAGGAATATGAGCTTATATGCCAAAACCATTAAGTGAACCCCATGAATCTATTAATTTTGAAAAGTTAGGGAGAAAAATTAAAAGATCAAGCTGAGACATATCTGTATTAAAGCTTTGAATTCTTTGCTTTGCAGCTGACAAACCATCGTTCTGGTTTGCATTAAACATTCTAATTTGGCTGTGTTGTATCTGAAAGGATCTGAAGGTGGTAAAGTACAGAGGAAATCACATTGATTCTTACTGGCTTCAAAATGGAAGGCGTAATCAGACATGAAAACTTTTAAATGTGCATCACATCCATTACATGCATGTAAAAATATTGCCTGCCATTTTGGAGCCAATAACCATCACTGCAGATGCCATTGGTTGAGTATTTGGAAAACTGATTTGGTGATGAGCCTGGTATGATGTCTGAGAACATTGGGAAGAAAAAGATAGAAGAAGAAATTGGTGAATGACTAAAAAGAAAAAAGAAATAGATGATTCAGAAGGTAGTGATTTTAAGTATAGTTAAGTGAAAATGTTTTTAGACTTACTAAAACATTTTGATGAAAGTGATTTTTTGAAAGAGTAAAAAATAAAACATTTTAGTACATTTAATTAATGTATTATTCTGTTTAATGTATCAATCATTTAAATGCAGAGCACACATTTGGAATTGAAGAAATCCTGTACTTTATCTTAAAACAGATTCAATTCTGAGTATAGCTAGTCACAAATTTCAACAGCAAAATGATGAAATACAAATCTATGTTTTTGGACATACAGGTGAAACTCGAAAATTAGAATATCGTGCAAAAGTTCATTTATTCCAGTAACGCAACTTAAAAGGTGAAACTAATATATGAGATAGACTCATTACATGCAAAGCAAGATAGTTCATGCCGTGATTTGTCATAATTGTGATGATTATGGCTTGCAGCTCATGAAAATCCCAAATCCACAATCTCAGAAAATTAGAATATTGTGAAAAGGTGCATTCTAGGCTCAAAGTGTCCCACTCTAATCAGCTAATTAAGCCATAACACCTGCCAAGGGTTCCTGACCTTTAAATGGTCTCTCAGTCTGGTTCAGTACGAATCACAATCTTGGGAAAGACTGTTGACCTGACAGTTGTGCAGAAAACCATCATTGACACCCTCCATAAGGAGGGAAAGCCCAAAAGGTAATTGCAAAAGAAGTTGAATGTTCCCAAAGTGCACATTAATAGAAAGTTATGTGGAAGGAGAAAGTGTGGAAGAAAAAGGTGCACAAGCAGCAGGGATGACCGCAGTGGATTGTCAGGAAAAGGCCATTAAAAAGTGTTGGGGACTTTCACAAGGAGTGGACTGAGGCTGGAGTCAGTGCATCAAGAGCCACCACACACAGACGGATCCTGGACATGGGCTTCAAATATCATATTCCTCTTGTCAAGCTGCTCCTGAACAACAAACAACGTCAGAAGTGTCTTACCTGGGCTAAAGGAAAACAGACCTGGTCTGTTGCTCAGTGGTCCAAAGTCCTCTTTTCTGATGAGAGCAACTTTTGCATCTCATTTGGAAACCAAGGAACCAGAGTATGGAGGAAGAATGGAGAGGCACACACTGCAAGATGCTTGAAGTCCAGTGTGAAGTTTCCACAGTCTGTGTTGATTTGGGGAGCCATGTCATCTGTTGGTAGACTGTGCTTCATTAAGTCCATGGTCAACGCAGCCGTCTACCAAGAGATTTTGGAGCACTTCATGCTTCCTTCTGCAGATGAGCTTTATGGGGATGCTGATTTCATTTTCCAGCAGAACTTGGCACTTGCCCACACTGCCCAAAGCACCAAAACCTGGCTCAATGACCATGGGATTACTGTGCTTGATTGGCCAGCAAACTCGCCTGATCTGAACCCCATAGAGAATCTATGGGACATTTCCAAGAGAAAGATGAGAGACATGAGACCAAACAATGCAGAAGAGCTGAAGGCCGCTATTGAAGCATCCTGGTCTTCCATAACACCTCAGCAGTGTCACAGGCTGATAGCTTCCATGCCACGCCACATTGAGGCAGTAATTGCTGCAAAAGGGGCCCAAACCAAGTACTGAGTACATATGAATGCTTATACTTTTCAGAGGTCTGATATTGTTCTATGTACAATCCTTGTTTTATTGATTGCATGTAATATTCTAATTTTCTGAGATTGTAGATTTGGGGTTTTCATGAGCTGTAAGCCATAATCATCCCAATTATGACACATCACGGCTTGAACTATCTTGCTTTGCATGTAATGAGTCTATCTCATATATTAGTTTCACCTTTTAAGTTGCATTACTGAAATAAATGAACTTTTGCCCGATATTCTAATTTTTTGAGTTTTACCTGTATAGTTTTGTGCTCAAATGCCATTTTATATGAAGTTTGGTGCACCATTATATTTTAAAATCAGTAGCTGGTTGCCTGGCTGACAACATCATTTTGCAGTCTATGTTTATATTATCTTAATTTGTTAGGGGCTAGAATTTTATGGAACATAATATTTGATGAAATAGAGCCTTTTTTTTGTAATATCTTGAAATAATTCCATGTCATTAATGGGTATTTACAGGAAATGTTATTTATAAAAATCTGGAATGTTCATTCATATCTATAAGTAAGGATAAATAAAGAATATTTAAGTATTATTGATGCAAAACCATTTTTTCTCTCAGGTAGAAGTCCAGTTCTTAGCTGAAGTAAAGTAGCAAATTTCCCATTGCTTCTTTTGAGTTGGTTATTCACTTAGGAACTTGAGCATAAATTTGGAAAGCCAACAGTCTCCTAAAGACGTCTCTTTAAGGGATTGCATATCTGAATTATTATAGTGATTAGATGATATCTGTCTATTTGTGTGAGAGAGAACTTACAAAATTCCTTGGTCAGAATATGTGACAATTAAAAAAATATAAATCAATTTCAAAACTGCATGTAGATATTTTTTTAAATAAAGTTCAATGAACATTGTCAAAAAATGTGACAGGGTTGCAACCTTAAACCTTTCAATGGGCCATTCTGTTGACTTCAAAGGAAGTAGTTTTAGGATTGATGGAGATATAATATGAAAACCAGCATCTTTCAAAGCTTTTTGGGTACAGTTGGTATTTTGGGAGATATTCCCCAAATGATTTCCTAGACAGTCTTTTCCTTTTTGCTCTTTTTCTGCACATTGCAATACCTTGACTTTTTAAATATCTTGCAAAGAAATAAGGTTTTTTTAACAGACCTCCTGCTTCTTTTTTAAAAGCCATGCTTTTAATAATGAATGCTGCTCATGTTTGAAAGTTTGTTCCCCTGACTATATGTTGTCTGCTAAACTAGAATGTTCCACATTGCTCCTTGTATTGTTGCTAGGCAGACAAGCTTTTGCCTGATGCATATTTCAATTCAATTCAATTCCTTTCGACTTCCCTCAGTCAGCGTTGCTTTTTTCAAAATGTGACTCTGCTGGTTTGGCCCTTTTCAAATCACACTAGTTGGTCTGTTCTGATTCTGTTGCATTTAAAACATTTCATTAACATAAACATATGTTAAACATTCACAGTTTCTGTGCATACAATGATTTGGCTCGCATAACATGGCAAGACAATGTCTTGAACCACAGACCCTATTTTATATTACAGTAAAATAGCATGTTATGTGAATCTTGCCAATTAACCACACATTTTTGTGATTTTTGATAGCCACAGCCTTTAAAAAAAATTGCATTGAGGGAGGCAGGAGCAGAAAGGCAAAGAAGGTCTCACTATAGCTCCAGCCATTTTAATCTACTCGTGCAGCTTGAACAAATTAATGGAAGATAATGCATGATGTCTGTGGGGTTGCCACACATCTGGGATTTTCTAGACAAATCTTTGTTTTAGACATTGAGCTCCCTAGAAAACTAAAAATAGCAAAATATCTGGCATTCCTTCTTTTTAAAGGGCTTGTAGAGCTTTGGAAAGAGCAGGTTCGCTTAGTCGTGAGGAAAAAAACAACACTGTGGTGATATTCTGATTTTGCTTTCTCTGATCTGGAAGCTCATTACTTTGATGCAACAATATGTTGCAGGAGTGGCTGCTACTGATTGATTCACCTCACGGCCCCCAGGGTTCGTATGAGTCAAGCCTGGGCTATGTTGAATTATTTCTCAACTGTTCCCCTCAGATACATTGCCTTGAGTTTTGAGAATGAAAGATGTTCATTTGACTACACTAATACTGTAGTGTGCCAGATTTGCATAGAAGAAATCAGATTTTGCCTTTGCTGAAGGGGGGGAAGGTAGAGCAGTCTTCTGACTAGATGTTTGATCTCTACCCTGTTCAGGTGTCACCTCCCCAGTTTCAGTCCAGCATGAGAGCAATCGAGCAGCCATGCCTTGGCTAGGTATGTTGCAGGAGTAGGTTCCGGCTGCTGCTGCTGCCGGTTCGCTCAGGGATGTGCACGCTTGATGCACGCTATGTACGTATGTGCAGTACTAAGAAAAATGCTTCTGCGCATGCACAGAAGCAAAAAATAAGATGGCAGCGCCTACAGCATCGCCAAGAGAACTGGTTCAGGGGCGTGGCAGGCCAAGTTACTACTTATTTGGCCAAACCAGTAGGAACCCACCTCTGGTATGTTGGAAATAGTGCAGG
Organism: Thamnophis sirtalis; assembly: GCF_051295495.1. Classification (NCBI taxonomy): domain Eukaryota; kingdom Metazoa; phylum Chordata; class Lepidosauria; order Squamata; family Natricidae; genus Thamnophis; species Thamnophis sirtalis. The sequence continues at coordinate 141,947,721 of NW_028261381.1, forward strand.
GACTGTCTTTATACTTATAGTACAACTCTCCTGGGTTTGGGAGGGGGAGACACCTTTGCATATATGCATGCATGCGTGTGCTTCCCTGGAAACCAAAACTTTGTATTATCTTCCAACTCAGGTGGAAGCTGCTTTAGACAGATTACCCCCTTATCTTTCTCTCTCTCTCTTTTTGCAAGAGATGGGAGAGTTCAAATATGATAACTCTTTCTGTTATACCTTACTTCCAGATTTAGAAACACATCCTTGAATATTAGCTGATGAGGTACAACTGTAGGGAATGTCCATATGAGCTATCAATAGCCATTAGATAGTTTACTCCAGAGTGCTGATTTGTGTCTTCCACCTAAACTCTTGCTAATTTGGTTTCCTGAAAATATTGGATCTGCCTGTTATCAACTGAGATCTCTGACTCCTCTGAATCAATGCTAAATGCTAAATAATTATGAAAATTCCAGACCAATTTATTTTGAAGGCATCTGGTTATTTAATCCTGATGGATGTGTTGGTTCTCAAACGTGACCCCATAACTATTGGACTGTAGTTACTATTCTCCCTAAACATCACTCCCAGTTTCAGAGATGGGTGAAATTGAATCTTCTAGTGTTGTTTCTCAACAAAATAAACTATTAGGGTGCTGTGGGACTGCAACTCTTCAGGGGCTCAGACTAATTTTTCCAGCCCTATCTGGAGTTGCCTATCCATGCAATTGTATGCAGATTTAAGCATTTTACATAATACGTTAGGTAGGATTTATTGCCCTTTTTAAAAAACATAGAATCGCTATGATAAAAAATACAAATAAAATCCTATTCCACAGTTTTAGTTTGTGAAACTCCAGTGAATCCTGTTGAAACAATATCTTCTTTGATTCCACATTTTTCTTTTCTGTGAATAAATGCATTTTTTTCATTTAAAAAAAAATGCAACCCTCCCCACTTCTCAACATAAAACGAGAGATGCTAAGTGTTGCGTGTTTCAGGTTTTAGTAAGTATGGCAAGGATTGGCTTGAATAATAAAGATATCAGCCTGTATTATTAGAGTATGCTGCATTAATCAGACTTGCTGGAATGATCACATGGTATTCTATCGCCTTTCCCTGCGAGCTGCTGCTTGTCAGCAGCTGGTTGAGCTGCAGGCTGCAGGCCAATATCTGCAGCCCCTTTTCTTCCAGAATCTTTACAGCCTGCTGCTCTTGGTGATGCCTGTGGCTTGGCCAGCTAAATGTTTCTCCTGAGACTTATCAAGGTTATCTTGCGGACTTCAAGGCCTCTGTCCTGTTTCCTAGGCCATGTATGCATTTGAAGAATTCAGGTAGGCTGTGTTTCATACATCAGCATGCTTGGCTTTTTTGTTCCTGGAATATTTCCGTTGGATAATGTCAGACTGCTTTTACGGTTGCAAAAGGCTTCCAAAGCGCAAGAGGGATTTTTGCCTTCATCTAAGAATTGCAGCTCTTCCGTACTGTTTGGGAGGTGGGTGTGTCAAAGATGAGATGCAGGTAAACAATAGCTAACTGCATGATGAAGTACATAGATGACTAATAGCTCCTTAAGCCTTACTGGAATTTTGTCACTGCTGCTGCCTGAAGCTGCAAGTGTAATCTAGAGTTATAAAAAGATGGTGTTCTGTCAGGAAAAATAAAAAGCATCTTTGCTATCTTTGGTATATGAGAAATGCTTCTCCCCTGTAAAGAATGCAGATTATGAGAGTTAAGGAGTAAAATATGCTTGGATCACATGTAGGAATAAACTGGGGAGCTTCTGCACCACATACATGTCTGCTTCTGGTGGTTTCATTGCTGCAGGATTTCATTGATACCATTTAGTAAAAAATAAAATGCTTTAGACACCACTGCAGGGATTGATTTTGTGCAAAAATATAAAGTACTGTATATTTAATGTATATTTAAAGTGGAAAAAATGTAAAAAGTGTTTTCTTTTTGTGATGGCACCTTTGGATAACTATTCAGTCTTTAAAATGCCTATTTAATTATAAAATCTCAATGTTATTCTTAATCTACAACTCAATAATGTAGGGATGTATTACTCTTTATAATATTTAGGGTTTTTTAAACTTACTGTTTAAGATGTATTCATTCATTTCTTGTTGAAACTTACCGGTAACAATAATGAACATTTCCATGTTGCTTATATTTTATTTTGTCATAATGTCATTTTATTATGGCATTATGTAAAAAGCTAACTTGGTGTCTTTTTGCATAGGAGAAGCAAGATTGTTCAACTGAACACAAGTCTAAGAGGGAAGTAGTGGACTTTACTTATGATAGTATGATTAACATAATTTGATGTCAGGTATAATATTGGTGATATCTTTGCTCTTGTCTCACATCCTTAGCAGATTATTGATCATAGCTAATTCTTAATTCCTGAAAGTATGTCATTGGTATTTGTGGAGCTTTGGATAAAAAACAAGAAGAAACATGTGCTATTTAATAAAAACAGGAAAATTAACATCTTGATAACAGAAGGATTTTACAAGAAATCGGTGTAGTGCTGTATTGTAACTGCATTGTTAGGAGAGTGCTAGCAAACCTTGAAGAGGGCCAATTACTATCACCAAGTTACACTGCAAATAGAGAAAAAAGACACCAACCCTACTGTATTTTTGTGTTGTCATCATGCACAGATGAAGACCCAGTGATACAAAAGTGGTTTTTATCATGATACTCAAATCAGTCTGTTGGATAAAATAAACTCTCTATAGAAGACAAAAACACATTATTACCTGCTGATAGCTTCAAACAAGATTAGCATTTACCTCGTTGCCTTTGACCAAGTAGCATGCCATTTTTTAAAATTACAAAGGTTTATTTTAAATAGTACCTCATTTATTCAGTAACTACTAGTAGCGTCACCCAGCATCATCCATATCATCTGGACATAGTTGAGGTGATATAAAAACCTGTCCCCATTATTCTAAATTGGTAATAAAATGGAGTTGGGTGTCTTTAGAAGGTACGACAAGCAACTACAAGCAACTAGCATTGATATCATTATGGTCATCAGCTTAGTATTTTTTTCATTCATTTGGTGTCATGATTATATTTTTACACTTCTGCAAGAATGTGAAAGTTTTTAAAGTACAAAGAATTCTTTATCAGCCAGAATGAAGAATTCCTTCTAACTTGTACAATTACTAATTCAAATTAAACATAATTAAGAATGAAAATGTTATTTGCTAAAATGCATAAACAGCATTTTAAATAGGATTGATATTATTGAAAACAATCTTTACCAAATATTCATGAAGATGTAATTGAAATCAATGTATATCATTCATTTACCCTTTTATTTTTCCATTTTCCTTCTCATTGCAAATTTTAGAGAGGGATCTTTCTTCTGTCCTTACATGGGACAGCCTTTTCCAATTTGTTACATTTCAAATGTGTGGGATTATATTTTCCGTGACTCCACCTCCAAGAGTTGAAAATATGTGGAATTCAGATGAGAATTATATCAAATAAAATAAAATGCCTAATTATGATATAATATTTTGTAATATTTTAAAGTGACAAATAAATCTATGAATATCAAGAGCACTACCATCTTCTTTAGTTATGCAGTCATCCTCTAGTTCAGTGGTAGTCAACCTGGTCCCTACTGCCCACTAGTCTGTTTTCCAGCTTTCATGGTGGGCAGTAGGGGTTTGCTATAACTCTGCTTTATAAATTTTATAGAGTAAAGTTACTTTCCTACTTCATAAATCACCATTAATATGGAACCGGTGGGCGGTTAGAAAATTTTACTACTAACAGAGATACAAAAGTGGGTGGTAGGTATAAATAGGTTGACTACCCTTGCTCTAGTTGAACTGATCGAGTTAAGCATTCAGAAAAAGAAGAGTTGGAAATTAGGTTAAGAAACACCCATCCTTCCCCCTTTGACTAGTTCTCAATATTGTTGATTGGCCTTCAGTTGTGTTGCCTTTAATTGGAAAACTAATTGCTGGGATAGAAAATAGCCCTTAAGGTGCAAGGTTGAAGTCACATAAAACCAAAATATAATTGGAGGTATGTATGATTTCTGAGGGACACAGTGGCTAAGACGCTGAACTTGTCGATCAGAAGGTTGGCAGTTCAGCGGTTCGAATCCCTAGTGCTGCATAATGGAGTGAGCTCCCGTTACTTGTCCCAGCTTCTGCCAACCTAGCAGTTTGAAAGCATGTAAAAATGCAAGTAGAAAAATAGGGACCACTTTGTGCCTTTGGCATTAAGCCATGCCGGCCATATAACCATGGAGACATCTTTGGACAGCACTGGCTCTTCGGCTTAGAAATAGAGATGAGTATTGCCCCTAGAGCCAGAAATGATGAGCATGCATATGCGGGGGAACCTTTACCTTTATGATTTATGAAGATGTGTGTAAACTGGGCTTAGTTTCTTTGTGCCTGGCTTCTAGACGACAAATTTGTTCATTTGAAATGTATTCAGGAATGACTATAAGGTCATTTAAAAAAATTTTTTTTATAACAATTACAGGTGTGGCTGATAGAAATGAAAATATTGGATTAAGATCACTAAAGTGGAATGCTTTTATAAGTTGAAGGAACCAGTGCCATTATATGTCTAAGATATTACAATGTTGCTTCAAGTTGATTATCGTGTTAGCTAAGGGTTGTAGAGTTTCCTGACTCTCTGGATATTCACAATGTAAAGATTATCCAAAGCATTTGCCTAGCTTCCAAATGAGGTTATTATATCTGCCTACTCTGCAGCTTGATGTACACTCTTCAATTTTCCATCTTAATAAGCTAACGGATTTCATTCTGATCTCTGATTTTTTTGTGGTAATCTAGCATTCGATGATGTGAATGTTTCTATGAAATAAGAAACATTGAAAGCAGATTGTTTAATGAATCAAATAACTAATACACCACATTTATTTTAAAGCAGATAACATCGGTTCATACCTACGGTTATTGTACAGACATTAAATTATGGTGTCCTTTAATGAATTCTTTCTGCTTCTTCTTTTACATGGCATTGTCTCCATCACTTTGAAATTGTTGATTTTGTTCATTCAGTGGCCGTTTCTATATAAAATAGAAATGAAACTGAAAATTAATGTATTTGACAATCACATAAGTCCAAATAGAGGCCATATCCTTCAAGTCAAATGGCCTGTCTTGCAAAACAGGCTTAGGATTAGAGGGGAAAAGCCTCTCCCCCATTCATTTGGGAACTGAATGTCTAAAGTTGAGGGCCAGGAAGGTCTGGCCCTTGTTTCCCCTTTCCCTTGGGCCCCCTGTGAGTAATCTCCCACTCCACTCATGAACTCCTCCTATTGCTTTGGCACACCTGAAAAATCAGGGAGTTAGTGAGGCCATAACTTGTCAGGGAAACACCGATGAAAGAGTGCACCAATTTTGGAGTGCATTTTCCCACAAATGCTCTGTCTCTTAGTAGCCTTTCCACTGTAACAAATGCTGAATCCTGTTTCTTCTTTTCCTTGAAACCAAGATTGTTTCCACCTCATATTCTTATTTCCTATTCACAACCAGGAGTAGGAGTGGAGGAATCCTGGGATCACAGAGTACTTGGAGGGACTTCCTTGATTAGTCAGGAGTGGACTTTCATCAAAAGCAGTAGTTGCAAGTGAAAATATTGGGTTTACCTGCTGCATGGTGATAAATGGTCTCAAAAAATTAGAATCCAACTTCTTTGATGGTCTGGTTGAAGTAGTAGAAAGCCATATTATGTCCATCTTTGAAATCAGTGGCCCCTCTTGCATATGAGTATCTGCTACTTTCTTGTACACTGTTTTTGCCCTGAGCAATTGTTCTTTTAATAGGTCATGAGCTGTTTGCTGTTCCCTGAGAAACTGTGCTAGGAACAGATCCTTACTGAGTGGTTGTTGATAAAACCCTTGGGTGGATTCCATACATTGTTTGAAATGGTGACATGCCACTTGACGAGTGTGCACAGAATTGTTGCATGCAAATACTGCTAAAGGGAGAAGTGCCAGCCAGGTATCTTGGCTGTAAGTGCTGTAATATCTTACATACTATTGCATTACCTGGCTAATTTTCTCCCCCGCTCCATTAGTAGGAAGATGGTGGGCTGAAGACAAGTGAATCTGTACTTTTAATAACTGGAAAAGAGTTCTCCAAAATCCAAAAGTGAATTGACTTCCTCTATTTGTTATTATATGAAAATATGTTCCTCTATATCTAAATAGGTGAAGATAAACGTTTTCTCTGTCCAATCATGTACGACTCTAGGGGGCAGTGGTCACCTCTGTTTTTTAGCTGAGGGAGCCAGCATTGTCTGAAGACATTTCTGTGATGATGTGGCTAGTATGACTGTACACCAAGGGACATGAAACACTGTGGCCTTCTCACCAAAGTGGTACCTATTTATTTACTCACATTTGCATGCTTTCAAACTGCTAGGTGGGCAGGAGCTGGGGCAGATAACAGGAGCTCCCCCATTGCATGGTGCTCAGGACTTGAATCCAGTCTGTAGCTTTCCAGCTGACAAGGTTAGTATCTTCAACTGCTGAGCCATTGCACTCCTCTATCTAATTATGTTGTCTAAAAAGAGCTGTGCCGTAGTCTGTGGGTTGGGAGTTCCCTACATGGTATAAATGGAACATCTTGGTGAAACGATCGACTATTACTAAAATAGATATATAACCTTGCACTGGTGATGATGATTAAATGCATTAATACTGTATCCAGTGGTGGGATTCAGCCAGTTCACACCACTTCAGGAGAACCGGTCGTTAACTTTCTAAGCAGTTGGGTGAACTGGTTGTTGGAAGAAATCATTAGAGCAGAGAACCGGTTGTTAAATTATTTGGATCCCACCACAGATCGTATTCCAAGCAGGGTAGGTGTGTTTAAAGGCTGTTTCCCAAAAGTGGCTTTGAGTGGCAGCAGACATGGAAAAATGCAATGTAGCATTTTATAGCAGAGATTTTTGGCCATCAGTAATCTTCAAGAGTTCTGTGGAGGGTTTTAAAAACTCTTTCATGCACAGCTATTTCATTGTTATGATGACAATGCTGCAACAGTTCCTCCCATAAAGGAAGGGGAACATAAAGGCATCCACTAGGCCAGAGCTGCCTCCGTCCACTGAAAACCGAGATACAGTACTTTGTTGATCCCCCAGAGGTCATCTATCTGGGGCCTTGTATACAGGTCCTGCAGCTATTTCCCTCTTGATTCTTACAAATAGATCTTCAGGTTGTTGTCCTTCCCACAACCTCTTTGCTTTGTAATCCTTGCAGGGTTGTGAGGTTGTAAAAGAGTAGCATAAGAAAAAGGCTTCTGAACCAAGATTATTCTGGTTTATGTGAGAGTGCATTTCATGGCATGTTTCAGGAACCAGGTAAATAAATTATATGGAAATCAAAATGAGATTAAAATTGACTCCATCTGCCTGGGGATATGAGACTGAATTTTGCATCAGTTCCAAGTTCTTGTGGTCTGTGCAACCTTATATAGGAAATTGTGCCCTTTCCAGCCACCATCTCTTTTCCTGAAAAGCTGCCTTGATTGCCAACAGTTGTTGTTAAATATATCCTAGTTTCTGTCTGTGTTCGAGAGCATGTGAGAAAAGAAGATGCATAGTAATAACTCCCCTCCCCCTACTTTCATAGCCTGGAGTAGTATAGCTTTGACAGCAGCATCCAAAGCACCGGATTGGAGGGCATCTAGGTAGTGGAGGAGGGATTGGAAGGCAAAGAGTTGTTTTAAATCTTGGAATGGCAATTGTTCATGTGGCATCCAAGCAAATTTCTTTCCTTTTTTTTTAAGAATTGTGAAGGAGGTTTAACTTTGTCTGCAGAATTAGAAATGAACTTCCCGTAAAAGTATAGAAGAGAGCTGCTAGGCAGAGTTAAACTTGTCATCAGTTTAGAGTCCTTGTATCTCCACAAGAGATGCCTCTTCTTGAATTCAATTAAACTTTATCTACCACCAATTTAGTGCGAACCATTAGTTGACTAGATTCTTGTGTATAGGTTTGAATAAGTAAATCTTCTGTGCTGCAACCTTACAAATTGTCCTGATGTCTGACAAAAAATTAGCAAAGCTCAGGAATTGCTGCCACCCCCACCCCCCCAGGGAGTGTGCCCAGATAAAACTGCTATACCGTAGCTGGGTCCATCTGCAACTCTTATAACACACATACTAGACTAACTGCTGTAGATCAAATGCACACTTTTCCAACTTGGCAAAAAGCTTATTGTCCATCAAACCCTGCAAAACATTTCTGGTATACCTAATAAGAGAAGTTACATCTTTGGAATATATTAAAATGTCATCCAAATAAATCATCATGTACTTACTATGTCAGAAAAAAACATGATTCGTGAATCTGGAGAATACCAGCTCACAATTTGCTAGATCAAATGGCATCACAAAAATATTCAAATTTTCTGCAACTTCGAAGGCAGTGAAATACTCATGACTCTCTTTTACCTGAATGAAATTGTAAACATTCCTCAGGTCTAGCTTAGTAAAGATGCAGGTGTTTTGCAGCTGATCCAAATAACCTGAAGTAGAGGAAGTGAGTAATGATTCCAGATGTTATTGAAATCCCTGTATAGATGGTGTAAAAGGGAATCCCTTTTCTCTGGGAGGAAGATGCTTGTGTGTCTGGTTTCTTTGGACGGAAAAAGATTGGAACAGAGGCTGAAAATGTCAATGATCTAGTAAATCCCTTTTAAAGATTCACCTCTAAGTAATCCTTTAAAAAATTTAGTTCCTTGTTGGACATAGGATATTGTCTCTTGGCTGAAATTCTTTGTTCCAGGCTTCAGGTCAGTTGTGCAATCACACTTCCTAAGAGGTAGAAGTGTGGTGGCTTCCTTCTCTCCAAAGACATCTGCACAATCAGCATACTTAGTAGGCACTTCCACCCCACCTCTAACTGGATGCTTTCTAGAGCAGGGGTCACAGCATCACATGATGTATCATGGCTTTTTTCCCCTTCACTAAACTGGGGGTGGGGGCGAACAGCGCATGATGCATCCACGAGTTTGACAACCCTGCTCTAGCGGCACCAAATGGAATGTAAAAGTTTGTGCCTGATGATGTTTGTAATCTGGAGAGAGAAAGGAGATTGCTCCAGTTCAGAGGTGGTATTCATCAGGTTCTGGCCAGTTCTGGAGAACCGGTAGCGGAAATTTTGAGTAGTTCAGAGAACAGAGAACAGGTAAATACCACCTCTCACTGGCCCTGCCTCCATCTATTTTCTGGAGTAAGTCGCAGGAGGAGCCAGGATTGGGTATTGTTATGTCTAATTGGCCTCGGGACAGAGTTAAACAAGTGATCCTTGCTTCTGGCTCCCAGTTTCAACTTTGTCTGACCTGAGAAGAACGAGTTGCTTTTGGCTCCTGGCAATAGCTTTTATAATCCAGATTCATCCTGCATCCTACTCCTCCCTGCCTTCCCCTCTTCACCTGCCTTCCTCTTCTGATTTTCATCAGCTGTCTTCCCTGGGTGTGGCTGCTCCCAGCCACTGATAAGGGACTTTATAATTTTCTGATGGGGTTTCTTGGGTCTGGACACCATTGTGGTGGCCATTTTGGCCTCATTTTGCCAGCCAAGTGTTGCAGAGGTGGAGGCTGCTGCAGAGCCTTGGATTCACCTCTGATAGCCTTGGGGCACTTTTTTTTGGCAGTGACAGCAACAGCAGGCTTTTGGAGACCCAGGACTGAGTCAGAGCTGTGGAGAGTGGCGTGGAGCACCTTGGAGCTGTGCAGCGGGCCACATGGTGCTGCTGGCAGCCGCGGCGATCGCCTGTTTGCAGAAATAGCGTAACGGCATTTCGGAAGGCTTGCAGCACCAGGATGGAGTGTGAGTGCCCCTGAGGAGCTGAATTGTGAAGCCAGAAGGGCTGAAACTGTGCAGCCATCTGGATTACTCTGGTGCAGGGAGGCTGCGAAGATGGCTGATGACAGCAAGAGGCCTGATTCCCCACCCTTATCCCCAGGGGAGGGGACCTCCAGGGTCCGTACCAGGCCCACAGCCTCTGTTAGGCAAAAGAAGAGAAGCCCTCCAAGGTTATGCAGAGGGATGAGGAATGGAGGCATAGGGCCCTGGAGAAGCAAGTGTCGAGGGCTGAGTAGATGGGGAGGCTTAACCCCCTGACTCATGAGATCTAGATCGTCCCTGGGGTGTGTTCCAGGCCTGTCTCTGGGAGGGAGTCTCCTGATTCTATCAGGGAATTTGTTGGAGACATTTCCCCTTCCCCTCCTCCTTCCACTATGGATCAAGGCCCTTACCAAGGGGATACGTTGCATCACAGGGATTCCCTGGGATAGCATGTCACCCATTAGGCTCCTATTGGCCCCTCAGCCGGATGGTGGAGAACTGGCAAGGGGGGGAGGAGATTGAGTGGGAACATCTGAGGGACGCCCAGCTCTCTCCATCATTGAGGCCGCATATAGAAGTTCCACTACTAGAATTTATGATTCCACCTGGGGGTCCTTTGTATCGTGGTGCTATGTGTCAGGGTCGGATCCCTGCGTCGCCTCAGTACCTCAGGTCTTGGAGTTCCTCCAACATGGCACACTTAGGAGACAGGTAGCTGCCGTGTCTACGGTTATTTTGTGGGAGGGGAACCAGCCACTTTCTCAGCTCCCACTGGTTAGGAGGTTCCTGAGGGGCATGAGCAACCTTCACCCCCCAGTAGTGCACAGGTTCCCCACGTTGAGCCTTTCCATGGTCCTCCAAGCTATGATGGGCGAACTGTTCGAACTGCTGAAGACAGTCAGCCAGAAGTTGATGACTTTAAAGGTGGTGTTCCTGGTGGCAATCACATCAGCCAGCTGCATCTCCGAACTGGGGTCCTTATCCTCCAGGTCGGACCTATGCACCTTCCATGACAATCGGGTTGTCCTGCAACTAGACCCGACCTTCATTCCCAAGGTAAATTCCCTCTTTCACAGGTCCCAGGAGGTAGTCTTACCTGATTTTTCCCCGGTACCTTCCCAGGATAGGAAACGTCTTTGGCACTGACTGGATGTCAAGCACGCCCTACACATCTACCTGAGGTGTACAGAGCATATCAGGAAGTCTGATATGTTTGTTTGTTTCCTTTCACCCATCCTCCCTGGGAAAAGTGGTATCCTCTTCCACTATCATAGAGGTGTCCTTTGATCACAGGGTTTTACAACAGGTGATAGTACATAAGGGACCCAGGACAATAGTGCCCCCTCTGAGAGACGTTAACTTGGGTATGTCCCAATCCTGGCTCATCCTGCGACTTACTTTGGAAAATGACAGTTGGTCTTACCTGAACTGTTGTTTTAGAAGGGTTGCAGGATGAGCCAGGTCCCTCCCTAGGATTGGTCCGATGGGGGTGTGCCCAGGGGGTAGGGAGTGTTCCCTTGTGATGTACTTTTAGGTGTTTTTCAGAGGAAGGACTCGTTGAAACTGGGAGCCAGAAGCAAGGAGCACAGAGGCGTGGCTTCAGTTTAACTCTGTCTCGAGGTCAATTGGACATGACCCAATCCTGTCTCATCCTGCGACCCTCCTAAAATATGTAAGACTCATGTAAGACCAACTGTCATTCTCTGCCTCTTGAGTCCCAGCTGATCGGGGTGGGGTGGGGTGGGGTTTTGCAGTAACCCCCCCCCCCCGTGGAGTGGGAAGGGAATTTCTATAGCTTCCTAGCACCCTAATTCGAAGGTTATTGTGATAAAGTAAGAAAAATATTCTTGCTTACCCTCTTTGTCTTGTGCCTGCTGGCAGTCTCTAAATCTCTTGATGAAGTTTTGGTAGTTGTCTAATATCAGGTCGTTGCTTTCTATCATTGGAGTCATTCATTTTGCTGCTGACCTCTTCAGTAAGCTTAATAAAAAATCACTCTGGTGTGGTCTGCTGTTAATCAACATTTCACACTGAGCCAGAAATTTGGTATATGACTCCTCCATATTTCTCTGGTATGCTTCCATGGGGGCACACAAGCATTGGCTTCACCACTGCTGCAGGAATGACTGCAGGCTGCTGAACATTATGCCCAACCTGCTGCAACCACTGTATTACAACAGCTTGTGAATTAATGATCTTCATGTTCACCTGCTGTTGGTATAGTTAGGCTGCTGAAAGCTGCTGTGGAGTTATAGGTGCACTGTAGCCATGCTTGAAAATTTTCCTCCCCTTTATTAGGGAGTATGAGTCTGGCAAGATTGATGTCGGGCTCAAACTCAAAAAATGACAAAGTGGAATCCAATTGAGTCTATTTTTTTAATTTACTTACACCTCATATACAGAATCTTGCCAGACTAAAGCTATAACCTTTTGATTGAATAAACGTACCCTGAAATATTCTAGTGTGTGGCTATGCTGAACCTCTTCCTCTCTCCCCTGTTTACTTCAGAATGGCGGAGTCTCTTATTTTGGGCTTCCCTCTAGAATGTATTGCCTGCTCCCTGGGAGTTTAGTCATTGGGGTCTAGCAACAGATTTCTTCATATTTCACCAGCGACTGTAGCTGGCATTTTCAGAGGCAAAATGGTCTGCTATGTTGGCCACAAGCAGGGACTGATTGGGTTCTTGTCTTTATACAGGTTGTCTTTGACTTACACCACAACTGAGGCTAGGATTTTGGTTGTAAGTCATTGCAGCCATTAAGTGAATCACCATGGTGACCAATGGTTGTTAAGTAAGTCATGTCATTAAATGAACCACACGATTGTTAAATGAATCCAGAATATCCGATGGTCACTTTTTGCCATTTTTTCCAATTGTAGATGCCAGCCATTTGCCAAAAGCCCAAAATATTATTGTATGTTCATAATATGTGGTATGTGTTGTAAATTTGAGGACAAGTTATAAATAACTTTTTTGAGATTGTTGTAACTTCAAACTGTTGTAAAATAACCTGTCACTGACTGAGAACTATTCGTACTCTCATAACCTGACTACCAATTGATCTCTGAGTTGGTTTCTGAACGGTGCAGGTTGGTGGGTGCTGTTTCTGTTTGGTTCTTTGTGCCCAATTCTGATGTATTTTTAGTGGTGTTGAATCCTGATTGGTTCTTTGTTTTTGTTGGCTTTTGACTGGTCATTTTTGGAGTGTTTATCCCTGTGATTGGATTTTTATTTTTGCTGGATTCTGGTTGGTTATTCTGAGCAGCTGTGATCTGATTCACTTCTTGTTCAACACAAGTTTCTGATTTGCACATTTTATTTGTCTGTCTGTCTATCATCCATCCATTCATCCATCCATCCATCTATCAATTTATGAATGAAATCATCTGACTGTCCTTTAGAAGAACAGATACTGAAGCAGAAGCTCAAATACTTTGGCCACCAAATGAAAAGAGAGGATCTATTGGAAAAGACCCTGATGTTGGGAAAGGTTGAAAGCAAAAGGAGAAGGGGATGGCAGAGGATGTGATAACTGGACAGTGTCATTGATGCAGTGTGCATGAGTTTGGGCAGACTGAAGGAAATGGTGGAGGACAGGGAACCTGGCATGCTGTGGTCCATGAGGTTGCAAAAAGACAGACATAGCTTAGCAATTGAACAACAAAATTTATCAAATTCCATAGTGACTAAACCCTGAATCTCAACACTGCCCAAAAGATACTAACTGAAATTTTATACAAAGAAATTTGTACTTCAGGAAGTAAAGCTATACTTCCTACTTAATATTGTCTTCATTCACTTCTTACTGCCGTGTTGAATAAGGTTTTATTGCATATTACCTACACAAGCATATGTGACCTTGATGCTCTTTAACTTGTTTTCAAAACCTCTGCCCTTTATTTTGTTTTCTCTGTCAATTGTGCCTTTGTATCTTTATTATTGTTGTAGCAAGAGACGCAGTGGCTTAATGGCATTGGAGATGGTCTCTGCTCCAGTGGTTCAAGTCCTAGCACTGCATAGTGGGCTGAGTTCCCATCACTGACCTCAGATTCTGTCCACCTAACATTTTGAAAGCGTGTTTTATGTGAATAGATAAATAGGTACCACTTCAGTGGATAGATGAGTTGGTGCTCCATGCAGGCAGATCGATTCTTGCTGGCTCTGAAGCTTCCCGGTTGTGATGCCCATTTGTGAGGTGGCTCAGAGGAAAGGAGGGGGCCTTGAATGATGCTGCGGAAAGAGTGACTCAACTTTCTTTCTGGTGCAATCCCAGCTCACCTTCCTGTGTTCCTTTGTTCCTTAACCTTCCCAAGTTACACAAGCATATCCCAAAACAGAGTTGGTAAATTGGCAGCCAGATTACTGTTCTACAATAGCTTTGTGGTCTCCTAGCTAAGTAATAGTACCATACAACCAGTTCTACAACCAGTTCTACAATAGCTTTGTGGTCTCCTAGCTAAGTAATAGTACCATACAACCAGGAGTGGGATTCAACCGGTTTGGATCGGTTTGAGCAAACCAGATGCTAATTTTGCATATCATTCACCGAATTGATAGTTGTAAGGACTGCTGGCCCTGCCCAGCCCAGCCCAGCCCTCCCAGGAGTCTCTGCGCAGCCCATTCATCATGCCAGGTAAGTGCAGGGTCTATGTGGAGGCTCTGGGAGAGTAAAAAATGGGCCTTCCTGAAGTCCAGAAATGGACCTGTTTTTGGCCTCCGGAGTCTGGGGGAAGCCATTTTCACCCCGAAGACTAAAGGAAAGCCTCTAGAGCTGGGAAGGGTGAAAAATGGGCCTCCCAAAAGTTCTGGAAGTCTGGAAACAGGCTTGTGTCTGAGGTCTCTGGAGGGCCTCCAGAGCCCCAGGAGAGGCCGTTTCACCGTCCCAGAGGCTTGAGAAAAAAGCTTTTCTCAAAGCTTCCAAAGCCTGGGGAGGGCCAAAAGCCCTCCCCTGCCATGATGCAGGAGGCCAAGTAGGCCACATCCTCATGGCCACGTCCATCCAGCAACTAGGAAGAGAACTGGTTGCTAAAACTTTTCAATTCCACCCCTGCGTACAGCAACAACAACAATAATGTCTTAATGATATTTGTGATATATCTTTAAATGTTCAGTTAACTGAATTTCATGTTTAATGAATAAAAGAGATAATAATATAATATCAATATACCAATAACACTAATTATGAATTTATTGAATTATGAAATTATGAAAAACTTTATAAATCTATCTTTGCTTATCCCTAGAAGTTGTGCTTCTTCCTACCACTGTTAAAACATATATACACCTATTATTTGAAAAGTGATGGGAAAAATAACTAGACTATCCTCTGCTTTCCTATCATTTGGGAAACCAATCATTCTGTTTGCAGCCAACGAATATAGTTTCAAATCATGTAACATTCAGAGAAAGTGTAACAGCAATTTAATTAACAATGTGAGAAATTGTGAAAGCCCTTTGCAATCCAGCTGACCCTATGGAAACTATAATTGATTGTTGAAAGGAGAGTATATAAAAATGACATATGAATACAGAGACAATTAACAGCTTTCAGAAATAAATATTTGACAATATGATGAATTTTATAGAATCATAGGGCTGGAACCTTGGGGGTCTTCTAGTCCACCTCCCTGTTTATGCCAGGAGATTTAATATCATTACAAAGTCCAACCCTTTCTTGAAAATTTCCATCAATGGTACTAGAACATTCTAAACGCGGTGGCCCAAGCACCCTGCCAGTGAATACAGGCTCCCAAGCTCCGTTTTCGGCTGCATCTCCTTCCTGCAACCCTCTGCCAGTGAAAACGGAGCTCGGGAGGGCCACACATGGTAGAGGCACCATGGGCCGGTCCTTTGGTGTTCACAGAGCAGCTCCGTGGGCCAGATCTAAGTACTTCGTGGGCCAGGTCCAGCCTGCGGGCCTTGAGTTTGGCAGCCCTGTTCTAGAGTATCCAACTAGGATCAGACTATAAAACCATCATCTCCTACTAACTCTTTTCATAAGGCCATTCCTTGGAAACATATTTATGATTGCGGTTTTTTAGGGCATGCAAAAATTATTATTATAGTTGCTGTCAGCATCTTTGTTTTCCCCTTGCTAGAATCTAAATTAAGAAAGGATTTGCATTTGCAAATAAACACTAAATCATAGGACTAAATAATTTTTTCTTGAAATAGAGCAGGTGGCGAGCCTAGCAAGTGTTGTGTTAAAATGTTGTCAGGTATTCTAATATAAATGAATGTTAAAGTTTTAAATATGTTTGAATGTTACATTAAACTTCCCTGCCAGTACAGATCTAGTCATGCTTCCACTCTAAGACTGATATAGGAACAATATAATATATAACAGAATAAATAATCAGTGTTAAATCCTTCTGTTAAATTTATTAGTAACAGTATAAAAGCACTATTTTTAGTAGGGTGTGTTGTTTTTATTCAGGGTTATTGACATCCTAACTGGAATGCAGGTAGTCCTTAACTTATGACTGGTCATTTAATGACTAATTATGACAATCTTGGCCATAATAAAATGTTGCACACACATTCATAAAATTTATAGTCACATGATTAGATTTCAGCTTGTATTTACAACCAGTTGCCAAGGAACCTGCAATCATGTGACCACCATTTGCAATATTTTCTGCTGGCTTTCCCAATGGAAAGTAAGTAAATGACTTCCCAATGCAAGGGGACGGAAGGGAACTAAAATCCTTCACATGGCTACAGGAATAAAGCTGAAATTCTGAAATTCCAGTTCTGTTTCTGCAGCTTCATGAAGGATTCCCCCCCCCCCCCCCGAAGGGAAGGGAAATCCTTTTGCAGACTGCAGGAATAGAGCTGTAATTTTTGGAATTTCAGCTCTGTTCCTGCAGCCTCTTGAAGGATTTCCCCTCTGTGCAAGGAGGAGATCTGAAATCCTTTGGAAGAAACATTTGAAAGCAGAAGGCTGCCTGTCAGGTGGGTTATAGCTTCACACAGCTGAACTCCTTCAGCAGGCAATCTTTTGTTCTTAAGAGCTGCCTGCCAGGAAGATTTCAGCTTTGCACAGAGGTGGGATCCTTCAGCAGGCAATTTTCTGGGCCACCCATTTGGGCCATCCACTCTGGATATCACTTAGCCGCAACCAGTAGTTCCAGGATTGCTGTAAGAGCCATGGTGGCACAGTGGTTAGACTGCAGTACTGTAGGCTACTTCTGCTGCCTGCCGGGTGCCTGCAATTTGGCTGATTGAATCTCACCAGGCTCAAGGTTGACTCAGCCTTCAATCCTTCTAAAGTGGGTAAAATGCGGAGCCAGATTTTGGGTATTCTGTAAACTATTTAGAGAGGGCTGTAAAAGCACTGCGAAGCAGTATATAAATCTAAATGCTATTGCTATTGCAGACTTGGAGCAAAGCAATCACATGGGTGTCTCACTTAATAACCACCTCACTCTATGATCAAGATTTAAGTCCCAGGTGTCAAAAGTTGAGGACTTTCTGTATTATAATGTCTAATTTCTAGATCAAATATCTATTATTTGAGGTTTCAGTTCTGTATATGATTGTGTATATATCATGTGTAAAAGTTTGCATTTGAAGAGTTTTCTTAACAAAATGCTTCATATATCAAGAATGGATCACATGGTTCCTTTTCTGTTCCGCGTATATATAAGTAAACCTTACATACTGCAAAAAGATAAAAATTGCAAAATCTTCAAGGTTTTTTGTTCTCAACTGCGTGCTTGATTCCTTCCAACCCATTGTTCCATAACAAGTCACAAGTTCCACGCAAAGAAAAAAAGCAATTTGAAACTTCATCCATTATCACACACTTAGCTTGGCATAAAAGTGTGACAGCTGCTTTTAGATTTTCAGTCAGCAAGTGAATGGTTTATGGGGATTTTTAAATTTTTAACTATTTGCTAGGTTCCTTGTGTCTTTTATAACTGACATGGTAGTTAAAACAATATATTTACATTTTGAACAAGTCAAAATGTATGCAAAAAAGCATTTTAAAAATCTCAGGTTCAATGAATGTCATTGTACTGATAAGTACAGTACAAGGTTATAGAATTTAAGGCAATTGCATTTTTGCATGCAAACAAATGGTGTTGAATGTTTTCAGAAATATAGAATATTTCAGTTCTGCCAAAATAATACAACATCACTGCTTCTGCTTTAAAAGCAAAGTCTTATCATGCTCTTGTCTAGCATATGAAAAATAAAACCTGTAAATCTGCCCAAGGACATATGTAGGAGGATATGGGGGCAAAGCACATTGTTTTTGTAAAGCAGACAATGGTATTGTTTGAGACTTTGGATGCTAAAGAATAAATATAAATATAGAACAGATAACAAATCCAGAACAATTGATGTAAAATAATGCATTCACTGGATACTATACTGTCTTTAAATTCAATAAGATTGATTGAGTTTATTTTCAACTCTTGATACAGTTTTGTGGATGTGATTATAATAATTGCTTGAATAGTTTTTCAAGACTATGTTTACATATTTAAATTAATCTGAAATATTCATTAAATATTATTACCATAAAATATATGTGTACATGCCAATTCCTATATGATTAAATTAATGGATGGTTCTGTTTTCTAAATGCATTAGTTTCTCAAGCAATTGTTCATAAGTCTATTCCCTTCCATTTCAGTTGAAAGTTGAAAATTGAATCCAGAATTTTGCATACATTTGAATGAAATTATTAACTATTGCTAGCCAACAGTGATTGTCAAGAGCCAAGGAAATAAGGAAATCCAGGCAATTCAAATGAATATAAAGTTTTATTGCAAGCTTAAACTCTCTATAAGAATCTGAACTACTAACAGTCAAAGCAAATTGGTGGTAGATAAGAACCAATGGAACTCAAGGTGGGTCAGACTTAGATCTCTTGTGGGTGCAAAGCACTGTTGACCCCTCCCTTGGGCTCATCCTCCAGCAGTCTTTGTTCAGCATGAAAGAATATCCAAAAGAATGAATAACGGCACAGCAGTTATGATAGTGTCTTGTTAATATAGCACTATTGATGTACATGTTGATTTATATGAAAAACATGTGCTTCAAGAAACTTCTAACTCTAAAATTAATAAATTTACTAAGTTTATGAAAGAAAAGCAGTGCTAGGATTAATACTGAAGGTTCAAAAGCTGTACCCATAGCCATGTGTTGGGTGGTAAATAACTGTAACTGGATTATTCCCAGGAGAAGAATGAAGTCATCAGTTAAATAATACGTTTGACAACAGTTATTCAGAGCATACAATGTAAGGTACAATATAGCAGTCACTGGTGGTTTAAAAAAAATCTGTCAAATGTGTGGCTGAGCTTTTGGCAAAGAAGAGCTTATTTTTGCATGCTGGAGAGTTCATAATACAATAACTCATAGCAGATGTGATTTAAACCACAAATGTTTTGCAGATATTTAACCATTGAGAGGCTTCTTTAAGGGATAAATAAGTTTATTGAGACATCTTGCCTTCACAAAAAAGGGAAATGAGGATGGTGTACCGTGATCCTAGTTGTCTGTATTCTGCAGTAGCAAGTGTAAAATTGCACTGAGAGCATTTGTGTGTATGACATCTTCTCTGGTAAGAGCAGTTCATGCAGAGATAGATACAAGATATAGGCAGAAGTAGCAGCAGCCATGAACCGCCCTATTTGCATCTGCCAGTTCAAGACAATAAGCTCACTGCTGCAGTTCATGGCACTTCTATGTAATCATTGTCATAATTTCCCAAACTATCAGAACCCATCCTAAGATGGTGTGCAGTTATCCTCATCAAAGGTGCCTTAAACTTCTGATTATTTAATCAGTGATTTAGCCGG
Source organism: Thamnophis sirtalis (assembly GCF_051295495.1). Taxonomy (NCBI): domain Eukaryota; kingdom Metazoa; phylum Chordata; class Lepidosauria; order Squamata; family Natricidae; genus Thamnophis; species Thamnophis sirtalis. The sequence goes on from NW_028261381.1 coordinate 141,967,385, forward strand.
TTCGGACTAGTTTGGACGAACCAGATGCTAATTTTACATCTGGTTCGCTGAACCGGTAGCTGGAAGGAGTGGCCTGCCCTTACCTCCCAGGAGTCTCCACGCAGCCCTTTCATCAGGTAAATGCAGGGCAGGAGTGGGTTTCAAATTTTTTTACTACCGGTTTTGTGGCCATGGCTAGTTGGGGGGCAGGTGACAGAGTCAGAGTGACCAACTTGATGTCACTCATGCATACTCAGTCACATGGCCCCCTCACCAAGCTATGCCCACCAAAACAGTGGCAAAAAGTTTTGACAGCGGGTGGGGGCTGCTAAGGGAGTGCCTGCAAACTATCCAGTGAGAAAAAAATGTTTTTGTACTCCTCCCTGGCCCCTAGGAACACTCTGCAGGCTTCAGCAGAGCTGGTAGAAGGGGAAAACGCCTCTGTTTGTGCGAAAAATGGTCTATTGTTCACCCGTTTTTTGCAAAAACAGGGGTCTTTTCCCCTTCCCCCAGCCCTGCTGAAGCCTGCAGAGTGCTTCTGGAGGCTGGGAAAAGAGAAAAATGCACCCCTCACTCAACCTGCTGCTCAATCTCCCTCCCACCTTCACCCAAAGCCTCACAAAGCCGCACCAAGAGGCTGAAGTTGGAATTTCTTTTCCCCCCTGTTGCATACCTTGGCAACAGGACTGTTTCTCTTTACTTCCTTTTCCAGCCAAAAAACAATGGCAGTGGCAACAGGGAACTGGTTTGGGGGTGTGGCCAGGCTGCCATTACTAACAGTTCAGAAAGGTGTGCCAGATTTTTGCCTCCTGACCAATGGGTACGGGAAAGCACGCTAAATTTCACCATCCAGTACTGCCATACCGGTCCGTACCAGTTGAAACCCACCCCTGAGTCTGAAGTAAATTAGCTTAGTCATCTGATACCTCGACAGTGTGGGAACACTGTGGCACTAATCTGGGATTGATACCAAAACCCCATATAGACAGTGAAACATAGTTTCAGCAGACTTGTAGGAAAGTTAATAAACATTTCTTCTGTCAACTCTTAACAGTGCTGAGATGTTAGCAATCCTCTATTCTCTGGATATGTCGGAATTTTAGGAAGTAACAACAAGAGGTTTCTTGGTTCATTCTCTTCTTGTTTTCCCCCAATCCAGAGGTCTTAAACAGACATCTGTTATGAATATTTATTTATTACTTTGGTAATAAATCCTGCCTCCATCCAAATCAGTTTTCTTGGAACCCATCTAACATCTTGATGGACTCCATTTCTATTTCCTTGCCTTCCATTCTTCCATTTCAGACTATAAAAGAACATTAAAGTAGGGATGGGTAAAAAATTAAGCCAGAGCCAGAATCCCTCAGGCAGTTCCTTTGTACTTGTTGAATAAAAACTTACAATGTTCTGTATTATGCTGTAGATCTGATAAAATGTTCATATTTTATTTTGTTGACGTTTTCGTGTACTGAAAACTCACTCTTCTATTCTGGAATTATTATTTTTATTTAACATGGGATCCTTTTTTTTGCAAAAGTGCTTGTGAGAAAGATCTGGGCATTCTGGTAGATCAGCGGTTCTCAACCTGTGGGTCGTGACCCCTTTAGGGGTCGAATGTCCTTTTCACAGAGGTTGTCGAGGAGCCTCCCGCAGAGAGGCTGGCAAGAAATCGGCCCTAAGGGAGCATCTCGGGTTCCCCGCGCAGCGGAAGGAGAAGTGCCAGGAGACTGATGGGCTTCCCAGCAGGCCAGTTCGGCCGGCCTTCCATGCGGGTGTTTTTCAGTGACTGTTCCTGCCTGGGATCTCCTACAGGGTGCGCGCCTTCCCTGGGGTTGAGCTGCATCAAAGGGGGAGGCTTGGGAAGTGGGAAGGGCAATGGCTGAGGAGAGGCGGTGGTGGCCGCTGAGTCTCCACCTGAAATCGCTTTCCCCCTCTCCCCCCAGTACAAGCCTGGCTCCACTGAGCCGGCTCTGCTTAGTTCCGCTGTGATCTGAGTGGGAGATAGTTAGCTGGAAACCAAACAGAGAAGAAAGGAAGGGAGACCAGACTTGGGACACGGGAGGGGGAGGAGGGGGGGTTACTGGTTGGAAGTCTGCAAGGTGGGATCACTGCGCACACAGCCGGAGGAGGTAAGATCAAAACCTTGCGCCAGTAGGAGGGCTTCTGCTGCTTCTCTTGCTGAAGGCAGACAAGCGCAGGGGAGCCACGCTACGTAGAAGACTCCTCAGTGCCAGACTCAGATCAGCGTGAGCCGCGGTCCCCTTCGTGTTGGCTCAGGAAGGAGAGAAATGGAGAGCAGCAGCAGCAGCTGGTTGGGTGCAGGGAGGGAAGAGCTCCAGTTCTCCTGTGCTGTGCAGGGCTCTCCTTGCGCAGGGCTCTGGAAGTCTTCCCTCTCTGCATCCAGAGATGGCTGCTCTGGCTCTTTCCTGAGCCAACACAAAGGGGACTGTGGTTGGCGCTGACCTGAGTCTGGTGCTGAGGAGTCTCCTGCGCCCCGTGGCTCTCCTGCACAGCGCAGCCAGCTACTGACTTCTCAGTGGCGGCAACGGAAGGATTCGCTGTCCCCACCACCGTGATCCCGGCCCAGGAGGGCATGCACAAGAAAGAGATGAAAGAGAAAAGGGAAGAGATGAAAGAGAAAAGGGAAGAAAGAGAGAGAGAGAAATGAAAAAGAGCTGGAAGGAGAGAATGAGAACTGCAACTGTTATGAGTCAGTTGCCAAGCATCTGAATTTTATTCATGTGACACTGGGGATGCTGCAACGATCATTAAGTGTGAAAAATGATCCTAAGTCACTTTATTTCAGTACCGTTGTAACTTGGAATGGTCATTAATTGAACTGTTGTAAGTCAAGGGCTACCCATACTTCCAATCATCACAAAATGTTGCATACGCATGCATACACACACACCACACTGTCATCATGTGATTGTCATCTGGGCCCAGAGTTTGTTGCAGAAATCACATCCAGAAGCACACACAGATAACTGATTCAGCAGGAGCCGTTAACTTCTTTATATACATAATAACACATGAGTAAATGTACAATACCAATAGTGGATTTTCAAACGTGGTAGTAGTTACAGGCAAAACACAGACAGAGGAGAGATTGGTTTCAGAGCTTAATACAGCTAAGCCACACCCAGACTTCTTACTTAAGTTTCTGTTTCCAAATAAGCTTCATTGGCTGACCTGTTACCATAACTCTGCCAGTTCATGAATATTCTGACACTTTTGCACTTAAAACCGGTTGCTAAGTATCCTGCAAGTATGTGATTACCTTTTGAAATCTTCTCTGTAGATTTCCCCAGACGGTCAACGCTTTCCATTTGGATTTCTTAATGTCAGAGTGGAGAAACACACACACACACACAAATACACACACACACACACACACACACACACACACACACACACACAGAGAACTTCGCAGATTCTTCCCAAGCTACCTGGGGCAATTTGTGCTCTTTACATTACTGTTGCCTTTCCACTCTGGCACCTACTGAAATCCAAGAATGCTAAACCTCCATGCTGTTTCTCCTTTTCTGCACTTCTCTTTGTTCTCAAACTCACCTCTGCTTTGTCTTTTATACAGGCACGAATATTCTCCTTCTCCACATTCCTGCGCAGATCCCTAGAGGAGCAGGCAGCACCAAGTAAATCGACAGTGGCTTGGCCAGGAATCTGTGCAGGAATAGGGTGGAAAGTGTTTGCGTATTTGAGTTTGAGACTGACCAAGAAGAGCAGAAATGGAGGGCGGGGGGAGGGAGGAGACCAGCCAGAGGGCAAAGAGAAAAAGACAGGAGGAAAATAATGTACAGTAGTAGACTACATTTACCTGTCATTCTTTTTTATTTTCTCTATCATGCATATCATGAATTTCTATTAAAATTCTCATTCATTTTCTGCAAAATGCAGAATTTTTTTTTGCAAAATATTGCTTACCCAGAAAAAATACATATATACTTATGTATGTATATATATTGAAGAGTTGAAGATGACCAGACCAGAAACAATGGCATTGTTTGTGGGTTGGCAGTTTGAAGCTTGTAAAATACAGGTTTAGCCAATAATTCATCAAACATCAGAATAGAGCTGGAAGGGACCTTGGAGGTCTTCTAGTCCAGCCCCCTGCTCAAGCAGGAGATCCTATACCACTTAGAAAAGTGACTGTCCAGTCTCTACTTAAAAAACTCCAGTTATGAAGCACCCATAACGTCTAAAGGGAAGCTGTTAATTGATCAGTTAAACTGGCCAATAATTGAGAAAGACAATGCCAGACAGTGAGGATATGCTTTCTCTGCTTCAAACTTGTTTCCTGCCCCCGCTCCCCTCAAATTTCCTGTATGGTGTTCTGAGTTAATTTTTTCTCCTTTCACAAAATGTAGATCAAATAAATTTCTAGTTTCCTTCTCCTTTCACCACGCAGTCTGTTTTAGAACATGCATTTCAGTATATTTTGCTGCTTTTCAAAACGTCCCTCCTGATACCAGGGGAACAATTACAATGAAAAGTTTGAATATATTAACAATAGATTTGGAAGTCTAAATAGTCTGTTTCTTTATGACACCAGATATTTTTTCCAAGAAAAGCTTTTTTTCTCCACAAACCTATCCAGGAAAATTTCATTTGAAGATTATTCCTTGAACTGAGCTGTATTAAATACAAGCTAGAAGGTCAATTTATCTAATAAGAAACCAAATACCATCAAATTATGGATTTTTTCATTTGTCTCAGAAGTAAGAGAGAACAAAAGCTGATTATTCAGGAGCTTTGAAGATTTCCAGAGAATGCTGTAAAATTCAGTGGGGCATAGCTCAACTTATAGCAATAGCATGTAGACTTACATAGCATGTAGACTTATAGTACTTTACAGCCTCTCTAAGTGGTTTACAGATTAGCATATTGCCCCCAACAACCTGGGTCCTTATTTTACTAACCTTGGAAGGATGCAAGGATGAGTTAACCTTGAGTGGTTCAGAATTGAACTCCTGGAGTGAGCAGTGAGTTAGCCTGTAGTACAGCATTTTAACAAATGCGCCCCCTTTGGCTCTTCTACCAAAATTATTAGAATGAATAATATTGTTACATACTTGATTAGTAAATCCTTCCTCATTCAGTGTCTACTCACTCCATGCAGTACATAACTATAGTATATAATATTTTATTGAGCTTCTGATGTTATCTGATCTTGGTTGTTTTCTTACAGACTTCTCATTACTAGTCTAGATAATATCATCATTGCACTGGAAAGTGAAGTTTGCAGATTGCTTATACTGTATATATTGTAGCTTTCCTTGCCAGTCTCTGTTGTGATATGAGTTCTTTCTTGATTAAAGTATTGTTTCTTCCCTTGATTGTTTTGCTGGGAAAGATGAGTTGTGGGGTGTTTGATGCCTTCTTTGACTTTTGGTTATATCTTTTAAATTATGTTTATCTCTATGTGTCAGTTGATCTGATCAGAGCCACAATCTCTAGCATTTGTGGATTTGATTTAATCTAAAACGTTGACAGTTTCCTAGTTGTTAATTCTAAATTAACTGTTAATTAACTTTGATAATTCATACTCTTTACAATTTACAGTTGCATTTGAACTCTTCCATAACACATGATCATCACTATGGCTTTGATCAATCAGGGTTTTCATTTAGAAAAACAAGAGGCAATGTACAGCACATTTCCAATTTTAGTTTTACCCACGAAATATGCAATTTTCCTTTCCAGCAATAAGAATAGTGTAGGTCAGTTTCTACATTTTTGTCTGTAATGTCTAATGTGGGAAAGACCTTGGGAGCTACAAAGGGATGCTACAAGGGAATGGTCAGATAAGAGACAGCATAATTTACAGCTGGATAGTGGGCCGAAGAGATCATGTCTAGTTTCTTAGACTGTATATGAGATGCAGCGGAGGGGAGATTTTTACCTTCAGACTTGCAAGATTAATGTCAACCATATTAGGTAGACCAGACAGGAAACATGACCAGATGAGTCAATTCTGTTTTTTTTTTAAAAGCTACAAGATTAACAAGATTTAACAACTTTAAAAGATTAAAAGAATCTTACAAATGTGAAAGTATAACCCCCACTATCTCCACATAGTATGTCAACTTGAGTTTTATTCCAAGCAAGTTTAAGCTATTTTTGGGAAACCAGAATTTCTAATCTAGATGCTACTTTGCAATCCAAGTATATTGTTCCCCACTGAAGCATCAAAATAGCCTCGGTCAGGTGAGTTTCAGGGTTGACAAAAAATTAAGTATTAATTTTTAATACTTCTTAATACTGATAAGTATTGAGATGTAGCAGAGTTGCTTTTTCTTGGTACAGCTCTTCAGTCTATGTTATACATTGCTTTTCTAAGTAAAGAATGAAGTTTTTGAATCCTTCACGTTTGTGAAATGATGACAAACTATTTATTGGGAATTTTCATGGAGAGACTAGGCAATCTTTGCAACAAAGTGAAGATAACAAGACATTCATAAAGATAATACAATTATCCCACTAATTTACATCACCAATGCACAGTGTGCCCAACATTGTACTGTAGAGTTAGTTCTTTAGAAGTTAACTTGAATCATATGATTTATTAAACAATGAAATGATTGCTGTCTGTTATGTATATATTAATGGAAAAAAGGAAGAATTTTCTGCTAAGATAAAAAAAGTGTATATTCTTTCTTTTGAGAACTTTCTCCATGTGTGATACAGTTTATTATAAGCTTTGCAGCTTTTGGGTTCTATTTTGAGGCAGCCTTTCAATCAGACTTGAGAGTGGGAAAAGCTGGAGAATTCTACTACCGGCAAATGGTTGCTTCTGATACATAAAATGTGTGATAATACAAGAAGCAGAGTAAGATGCTATTGGAAGCGCTCTGATCTAATTACAGTGCCAAAGAGAATAAAACAGGATATATTTCTCCTCTATAGTCCTATAAATTTCTTTATTAAATGTCTGGAGGGAATAGATCAATATGCCTGGCAAAGATTTTTCTATTTTGCTTTATGCAGATGATGCTGTCACCTTGTCATTGACTCTGATTGGACTCAGGAGAGCTCTTGAGGCCATCATTGCCAAGAGAAGCAGCTAATTATTAATGGTCAAAAAAAATCAATCCCCACTTCCAAACAGGACTAAGAGCCATAAATGGCATATAGACATCCACAAACAAGCTAAAAACTTAAACTTTATAAGAGTTGTTTTCCAAGATTGATGAAGAGAAATGTTTTGTTGCAAAATCAACCTCAGAATTATTATATGAAGCTCTGCTTCCTTGAATTTTTTTTATTTTTCAGTCCTCCAGATGCATTCCTCTAAACTAGAATCAGATTACTCAAAATTGAACCCAATGTTTGGTTAACTATCTTGACTGTCTGGCTGAGGCTTAATTTTGCACCAGTTGCGTTGCCTCTACTAATATCAGAGTTACTAATAACTTTAGAGTTACACAGTGAAAAACCATCAAAACAAACTGAATTTATGTAGCCTTTTTACCCTTGTATCTTTTGCATCTGTGATCAGAGAAGATGAAAGAGGTTATAAAACAAAGGATCTCCAACGTAGAATTTCAGAACAATTTAAGTCAAAAGTTAAATTTTGTCAGCCTCTTAAACAATTACAGACAATGCCTCCAGCAGCTTACTTCTATAGATTTTATGAATCCCAGTTATAGATGGGCATTATTTATACCTCAATTTTCTTAGTCCATGTGATCTGGTAAGATTGAATCAACAATCTCTCCTGCTGTGAATTTTACTTTACTGAACTAATTCTACTTTCCTGAAAATTTCACTGAGATGAGTTTTATATTTATCTTACCTAAGAAATAACTCCTAAGATTATCTTTGTTTTAGTTTTAAAAATTTGTTCCTCAAATGACAAGGTCTCATCACAACTTGTGGGAGAGGACTGTCTAAAACAAGAGACCTGAATTGAATTTGGAATTGTACATTTATACCGATTATTATTAATGTATTGTTCTATTTTTTTAATAAACAATGTTTTAATGATTTGCTCTGGTCTTGTCTGTAATAAGCATTGACTTGACTTGAACATTATAATTATATTAAGAATATAATTTGGACTTCATTATGGCATTATTCAGCTAGTTGGGATCCTTCAAACAATCTGGTTTATATGACTTTGTCTCAGTATGGTAACATTATGCCAGTATGTGATCACTAATTTAGCAAACCATGGTTAAGAATTACATTGTGATTCCAGCAAGGCTCAAATAAAGATAACTGAAAATGAATGTTCCTCTTCTAACCCGAAGCTCCTCTACTATGTGGCTACTTGCAGTCTAAGTTGGGTAAGAAAGCAATTACCTACAGTCACTGCTGTCAGAGTGGAAAGAAATTGTCCACTGGTATGTATAGAGATGGAATAAGAAAGGGTGATAAGCTTTGCTGTGACAATTAAATTGCAGACCTTGTCTGTGAAGAAATTTATTGATTTATTAGAAACAATTTAGTTTACCCAACAAGCAAGGCAGAGACTGGCTTTAAGAAGACTCTGGATAATTTTTCCTTCAATTAGCCTGTTGGTTCATCGCTGTGCCCTGAGAGTTATCTGGCAGAAGTGATCCATGCAACCCTGATTGGTAGCAGTTAACATGTTTTAATTACCACATTGCTCACGAATGGTAGCACCTCATGGGCACTGTGAAAAATTAAATAGACTTCTTATCCCTGACTACCAGTGCTACTTGAAACACTAAATTGTAACCGATTTTTCAAAACTGTACTGAGTTGGGTAGTTGCAGAAGATTTTACAGGGGTGTTAGGATTACAGTTACTCAAAGATGCTAAGAGCTGATAATGCCCCTCCATTAAGTTACTATGAAAATATGAATCTGAAATCTTCATCCAGTTGGTGGAGTTACTTATCAATTTTGGCTAAGGGAAATGAGCATGGACAGCAGGTTAGTAATGAAAAGATGCATGTAACAAGTTAAAGGATATGACATGACTCAAAGACGGAGTACACAAATAACTATTTGAACACAATTCTAACATTTTGAAATCTTACTGGCATTCAGTTCTAAAAAGAAAAAAGAATAGATCTAATTGTCTCAGGCTTTCCAGGCACATGTACATCCCTGAACTAAATATATTCTTTGTTTATATTCTTTTTATACAGTTTCTGTGTGAAACCCCAATATTCCATCTGTATCTCCTAACATAAGAGGCATGAAAGTTTGACAAACATCCAAGAACATTGTAGATCCAGCTGCCTGGCTTATGTCCTAAACTGTTCTTGCTGCTTATGTTTCGTGTGTGGTAAAATATATGAACTGGAGAGATTTCTAGCCAATCTCTCTCCTCCACCACTCCCCTTTTTTGTTTTAATTTTAATAATTGCATGATCTTCAAATATTATCATTTTCCTAACTATAATTTGTTGAATCAGCCACAGTTCCAATGTTTCATATAACTTGCTGCCATGAGAATTGCATATCAAAATGGCTGAATTCATACCAGCATGTTAGGCTAACAAATCATATTATGTTTAATATTGGTGTAAATCCAGCATTGCGGTCTAGTGTATAAATCAGCTGTAACTACTAATTCACTATTGGTATAACCCAATGATGGCTAATCTTTTCTGGACTGAGTGCCCAAAGTGCACAACCCCCCAAAATGTAATGCATGTGCAACTGCCATGCATGCACCCTGTCTCTGCGCATGTGTGCAACCAGGCACACACGCCCCTCTGCCTGCGCATGTGCATGCACACACACCTCATGCCCCCTGCAAGAATGACTCACTTAACAACTATCATGCTTAGCAAGGGACATTCTGGTCCCAATTGTGGTTGCAGATCAAGGACTACCTGTATTCTTTTGCCTAGAGTTTTCTTAAAACATGGTCTATTTTAATTGTCTTATCTTAACACATTGCTTCTAAAGTGAATGCTTTGATTTTTAAAAATGTTTGCATAGATTTAGTTGCCTGGTTCACATACCATGATATACTAAAATATGGGTTGTTGTTTGTAATATTGTATGCTATATAAATCTAGATAATGTGGTTTATTAACCATAGTTTGTGGTTTAGTGTGTTGTGAAAACCCAGTAAACTAGTATTTGAACTAGGCCAGGTGTTGGCAACCCACGGCTCCAGAGCCACATGCGACTCTTTCATCTCTCTGCTGCGGCTCCCTGTCGCAGCAGAGGGATGAAAAAGCTGTCACCCCCTCATGGTGGTGACAATGGCAGGAGCCTTAGTGCGCGAGCGAAGTGCCTCTGCACTTGCCTTTGCACACCTTCGTCTCATACATTTGCTGTTGTCGCTTCTCATAGCGCCTTGCACAGTACAGTAAAATTTAGTGTGCTTCACTATGTCCCCTGTGTTTTTTAACAACCATTCTCTGCCCTAATGACCGGCTGGGTAGGCATGGCTAGGGGGGGTTCATGTGTCTGGGTGGAAGTGAGTGGCATCATCTTGGCCACGCCCACCCAGATTCTGTGGCTCCCAGTGTTCTCGATGGGAAACAGGTCCAAATGGCTCTTTGTGTGTTTAAGGTAGCAGATCCCTGAACTAGGCTTAAGTAGATGATGGCATCACATAATATAAGTGTCAGGCCTGCAGTTATATTCCTTTTAGGATCTTTGGCCTGCCACACACACTATTATTTCATTATGCTGTTTCATTAGTGTAGTAATTGCGAGGGGGAATAGGAAGGAGTAGAAGTGTGGAATGTGTTGTTGTCATTCCTTTCTAGAAGCCCAAGGTCATCTTTTGTCTCCATACCTCTGCATCTGACCGGAACTAGATGGGTGGAAATGCCAGCATAGCTGAAGAAGATTGGACCATGTGATGGATTTATGGGTGTGGGGATACGATCATGAACTTTCAACTGGGTGGGAACCCAGGAAGTTTCAGATTCGGGATTCCCACAGATGTGCCAACATGTCTTAATTGTAAGACTCATTAATAAATAAACTATCTGTTACAATTATGCTTTCTTGGGTCTTTTCCTAACATACATGTATATACAGACAGTTTGCATAATTTTTAATAATTTTAGATTTGTGCTTGTAAATATATTAGGATTATTTTACTAAACTGTTATAACATGTGCATTGTTGAAGATATCTATTTTATAGTCAACTGCCTTTTTTTTGTTCATGGAAAATGTGGCCTGTTGGGGAGAAATTGGTTAATAGCTGATCCCGCAGCTGTTAACCAATTTCTCCCCAACTGTGAATCAGAAGAGAAAGGTGCTGGAAACTTTGACTCAGAAAAGTATGAAGCACAGCATAGAAATTAATATGGGTTTATTCTGAAAAGAAGAAGAAAGAAGCAAGAAGGTAATGTATGTGTATGCACACATAGTATTTTTGAATGACTAGGTAACAGTTTTTTACCCCAGTAAAGAATTGTAAATTCTTGCTGGGATTAATTAAACCTGTCCTGTCTCTGTCTACCTTATCTGTGGAGTATTCCTATAGCCTTGTGTAGGAGGTGGCAGCCTCCCTTTGCCAAGTTGTTTTTGGTCAGAATGCTTTAAGGATTTATGAGCCAGGAAAACTCCCTAGTTTGGTGGCCTGCTACTCCCATGTAACAATTTCTTCTATGTTTTGAAGAATGTGCCTAGCTTTGAAGCCAAGAATAAAAGTGAGACGCAGCAGTGAGATAACATTTGCAGTAATGCCATCCAGTATTAAGGTTACAATTTACTAGGCTAGACAATAACTAATTTCTGACAGTATACAATAATCTAAGCAGAAGTCAATATTGATTCATATACTCCTTCAAAATGATATAGAATTTAGGGCTAAGCAACATTTTGTGGAACTGGCAAAAAAGGAGTCTACCCAGAAAGAAGTAATTCAATAAAGTTTCTCTGAATTTGACACGAAAACTAGGAAAAATCCAAAGCCCTGTTTATGGCACATGAATATTGGTTATATGCTTACACATATGTAATTTATAATTAACACTTAAATACTTTTAAGCACAGTACCTTGGTCATTAATAATATTTTCATTCTGATTTGACCAAATATGCACAAAGATTTATGAAGAATAATATTGCTATGAAACTATATTTAATTAAAGTGGACTTGTTTAATAGCTAGCAAGCATAGAATAAATGACAGTGCAACATTAAAGGAAATGCTTGAAACATATGGATGTCCTGCCTTCTCAATTAGGCAATTACAGGTTACTTCTATCATTCTGAATTAATGTTCTTCAAATATGCTTTTTCCCCCTGCCCCTTTTTCTTTTTATCTACTTTTTTCTTTATTCTACTTACTTATTTATATCTGTTATAACCGGGATAGTGAAGCTGTGGCACGCATGCCACAGGTAGCACGTGGAGCCATTTGTCAGGGCACGCAAATTCAGCCTTTTTAAAAGGCATTTTTCGCCCTTCCCAGGCTCCAGAGGCTTTATAGGAGCCTGGGGAGGGCGAAAAGAGCCTTCCCCCCCCCCCAGAGGCCCTCTGGAGCACAAAAGAACGGCCCTATGGGCAAACTGGAAGTTTGGGAACCGACTTCTGGTTTACTTGTTGGGTTGGTTTAAGCCCTCCGGAGGCTTCAGGGATGCCTCCTGAAGGTCCCTGAAGCCTCCGGGGGGGGGAGGGGGCAGGCTGTTTTCGCCCTCCCCAGGCTCCTATAAAGCCTCTGGAGTCTGGGGAGGGTAAAAAAAGCATGCAAAAAATGGGGGGGTGCCTCATGCGCTCATGCGCTCATGCGCACTGGGGGAGTTGTGCATTGCATTACGGGTGTGGCATGCCCACGCACAACCCCCCTGCGCTGCCCCCCTTATGGCATGCGAGCCAAAAAAGGTTTGCCATCGCTGTGTTATAACCTAAGCAACTCCCTGCTTTTTACAAAATATGAAAATTATTAACAATTCCGTTATAAGTATTAAAAATAGGAATATTCTAGAACATTCTGTGGAACACCTCAGTTTTTAATCATTGTCCTGAGTGCCATTACAGAGGCTTGGATGAATAAGAGATACATGGATCCTAGCTGGGGAAGAACGAGACAGAGCTAGGTACAGGTCGGGTCTAAAGAATTATTTTGTCTGTTTAGATAGATGGATGGATGGATGGATGGATGGATGGATGGATGGATGGATGGATGGATGGATGGATGGATGGATGGATGGATGGATAGATAGAGGGAGCGGGAGATAGATGATAGATAGATAGATAGATAGATAGATAGATAGATAGATAGATAGATAGATAGATGATAGACAGATAGATAGATAGATAGATAGATAGATAGATAGATAGATAGATAGATAGATAGATAGATAGATAGATAGATAGATGATATATAGATGATAGATAGATGATAGATAGAATGAATATATATATGAAATTTAACATCAGGTGCAAGGTGGCTGAAATAATATTGCTTATATAGTGTTCCTCCTGCAGAATAAGTCTTCTTTTTTAATCAGTAAATTCAGGACACATTCACTGAGCATTCGGACACTTAAAGGCCACAGCATGCAATGCAAGAGATTCTGTGATTGTTAGAAGAACTGAAAGTCTTCCCTCAAGCGATAAACATTGTCTCCTCTCCACAGCATAAATGTCAAAATGTTTGCCAGCCTAATTAGAGCAGTAGGTCAGCTACTGCTTTCCGTGGTATAAACCTGGGCCATTATCTACATCAAAAGGATGCATTTTGCCAAATCATTTCTTGAATGTTCTGATGTTGAAATTCAGCAGCATTATTCCCTCATCTAGTTTCATTAGTAAATGTTAAATTGCACACAAACATGTACACAACAATAGTAAACCTTTCAAACAGGATTACTCTGCAAGAGATAGCCTTTTCTGGTTTCAAAATGTATACCTTAGAAAAACAAAAGTGCCTTTTGCCTTAAAGCTGCTGTAAATCAAAATATATAAGGATTTGAAGCTGAAGTACAAGAATCTAACAGGAAATAACGTCAGTTGAAAAGCACATTGAAATCTATGCTGAAATCCTTACTAAATTAAAAGCATTATAATAAAATTAATTGATTTAATTAATTGTAAATCAAGTTGAAATTAGATTAAAATTTACACTACCTATGACGTATTGTTTAGAAATAATCTTATTTGATACTTACCAATAAATTATGTTTTTGTTTTAAAAAACAGAAACAGATGTTAGAAATGAGTAGTTCAGGGATTCCTTCATGATACATTTCCCCTGCTTTACAGAGTGTTTCAGTATCAGAGGTGAAATTCAGCAGAGCTAAGCCCTAATAACTTACCTATGCACTCTCCTGCTTGAACTTCAAAAAAGGATATATAATTGATATAATCTGACCAGTTCTGGAGAACCAGTAGCAGAAATTTTGAGTATTTCGGAGAACCTCTGACTGGACTTGCCCCCATCTATTCTCTGCCTCCCGAGTCCCAGCTAATTGGAAGGGAATGGGGATTTTGCAGTAACCTTCCCCTAGAGTGGAGAGAGACTGGAGATTTTACAGTATCCTTTCCCTGCCACGCCCACCAAGCCCTGCCACGCCCACAGAACCAATAGTAAAAAAAATTGAATCCCACTACTGTTGAATACAGCAATATCTATATGTTATTCCCTAACTGGGAATAAGATAATTTCATTCACTATCAGGAAATGAGCAGGTCGATTAAAATTGGTGCCAGGCAAGGTGTTTTTCATGCATATTATTTCCATTTCACAAGAATACATATTTTCTGCTGCAGATTTACCTGGTGAGGTTCAATGTTTGAGTATTAGAAAATGCTGAACCTTCCCAAAGAAAAAACTGAAATGGGCAAGCAAGGAAATAGAAATATCAGAAGAAGAAAAAAACAGAAATATATCTAGCTGCAAAAAAGTGTGATTTTTAAAAAGTAGCTTCTCAGTTGGACTTGAAAAAGGCCTGGTAGGCCAGTATTTTCATCTATTAAGCTATTAACTATCCAAGCAGGTTTTGTAAATTGGATGGCTTGGCTTGATCTGGATTCTCTTTATAGTGGTGAAGTTGATTTTGTGCAGGCAAAAGAGCATCTTTCTGATGATAACAAATCAATTATATATCCTTTTTTGAAGTTCAAGCAGGAGAGTGCACAGGAAAGTTATTAGGGCTTAGCTCTGAGTTTGGTTTTTGGAGATAGCTCAGCTAATGTAATAACATAGGATAGCTGTGAAAGTACTTCTTGAAACTATTTCTAGCCAGCTTGGTAGGAAAAACCACCATTAGTTGTACTTTGCTGGTGTGTTCTTGTTGGATTGCAGAAATGTAATTTAGTGTAAGAAAGGGGTGTCAAACTTGATGTCTTCGAGGGCCAGATCAGCATTGTACTTCTCCACGGGCTGGCCAGGAGGACTGGATGGGACGGATGCCTCCTGCTGGCCAAAGCGGGGTACAGGGGGCTGTGCGCAACCCTCCTGCACCCTGTTTTCAGCCTGAATGGCTTCATACAGCACTCTGCTGACCAAAACAGGGCAAGGTTTTAGCTGCCAAAGGCACTGTAGGCTGGTCTTTTAATATTTCCAGGCCAGCCCCCAGGCCAGATTTAAGCACCCCGAGGGCAAGACCTGGCCCGCGGGCATTGAGTTTGACACCTCTGGTGTAAGAGAAGAGCAGGCAGAGCCTGGGGGCAGAGTCAAGACTTAGCCTAGAATCATTACATGCCCTTGTCCACAAAAATTCCAAGTCCAGTCTCCTCCCCCAATTCCATTACCTTTTATCTAGCGCCAATTTAGTGCTGATCATTAATTAACCAGATTCTTACATGCTGTATATGCTTGATCACTAAATCTTCTGAACTGCAATTTATGTGTGATCTTGATCCTTTCCACTTGACATTAGGTGATTTTAGGAAAATGAGCACATTAACCCAAGAAGCTAGATCCTTTTTTAGTTGTATTTTTTAGTTTTATTTAGTTTTATTAGTTTTATTTTTTAACAGTGTTTTGCAAACTGCAAGGGGCATGCCACAGTTGATTCATTGTTATGCCTTATCCTTTTAGTTTATATTCACTAGATCTACAGAATACGTTTTGCTGCTTTTTTGGTTCTTCTCAAAATCTTAAACTGCTTAGTTGCCTCTTAATTTAGCTTATGCTACAAATTGTCTTCCTAGATTTACCCAGCCTCTCCTTTAAATAGGTGAATTGGGGAATAAATGTGAGAAGCCTTCCTCCTTCCTGATCCAAGGGTTTCTTGTTTATTCACTGTGGGTGATCTCTGTGTGAATTGTGTAACCAGCCTGGTTCTTTTCTTCTACCACTCCTATGTTCAGCCTATTTTATTCCTCATTTGAAATATTTTATATATGCTGTAAAATGTCTCAGACACTTGGAGCTCCAAATTCTTTTGTGGATGTGTGTAAAAATATTTATAAAATATTTTAGATATTTTGGAAGAAGATAAATGCATTTCAACATAAGTATTGTATCTGTGACATGGTATTTATGCTACATTTATTTATTTGTCAAATTTATTTGCTGCCTATTTTGCCCTTGGACTGCTCTAGGCAGCTTGCAACAATAAAAACGAAGAAATGAAGTGTAAACATAACTGTTCCAAAAGTAATGGAACAATAGAATAAACAGTGAAAAAGGCATTGATACTAGTGCAATGGACTTTGAAACTCCATTTTGTATACCAATTGGCAGAATATTTTCTTCCATATGGTCTATAAATTGTTTCATTGCTGCTCAGTATGGGGTTAGGATTCATTATCCACATCAACAATTTACTGAGAGTATATTTTCAGCCTCCCACTGAGTTAAACTGTTAGGGTAATACTGTCTAATGCAATATCCAAGTTGCTATGATTGTTCATTCACAGCCATAGAAGGCCAAAAGCCCTGGAATCTTGATCTTGCTATGTTTTTGGAACTGAACATTATTATCATGTTAAGCCTTGGGTGAATTTGTCCCATAGATAGTTTTATTTACCATATTGTTTTTGGAGGTTGATATATGGTAACAGACTTCAAAATAATTTGCTTCATTGGTTGATATCCTTATTTTCTGTCAGAAATATAGCAATTCAAAATAAGTGTTGAACAATTTCATTTGTATTTCTTGATAGATGAGCAGAACATTTAAGCCCAGTGGTTGGCTTACAATTGTTAAATCCATAGCCATTTTCACTGCAGGGTCTCTCTTTTTATATTTCTCAGTGACCTCTCCCACATCTTGAAGCTCCAAACTATATTTAACACCTAAGTGGGCCAGTTGAAATGGTAATGAAAGAATCTTGTGGGTCAGCTGTCAAAATATATATTGCTCTACAAATCTTGAGTTGTATTTTTGAAAACAGTATATAACTGTATTATTCTGATTTTCTAGGTCAGTAATTGCGAACCTTTTTTGGATCACATGCCAAAAGTGGGGGGAGCGCAGGGGGGTTGTGCATGGGCGTGCCACACATGTGAATGCTTCCTCCCTCTGCATGCATGTGTGCGTGACCAGTGCTCCCCCCCCCCACTTTTGGCGCTCTTTTTTTGCCCTTTCCGGGCTCCAGAGGCTTTCTAGGAGCCTGGGGAGGGCAAAAAGAGCCTCCCCCCCCCCGAGGCCCTCCAGAGGCTTTAGGAGTTTTCCTGAAGGCTCCGGGGCGCAAAAAACCTACAGCTAAGTCACTTCCGGTTTATCCGTAGGACCATTTTTTGCCATCCGGAGCCTTTGGGAGGCTTCCCTGAATGCTTCGAAAGGCGAAAAATGACCCTACGAGCAAACCGGAAGTCTGTTCCCAAACTTCTGATTTGGCTGTAGGGCTGGTTTCAGGGAAGCCTCCAGAGAGCGAAAAATGGCCTCAAAAGAAGACCGAAGTCAGCTGGCCAGCACAATATAATATAATAAATAATTTATTATTTATTACTGTTATTATTGTTATATACTTTATTCATTAAACATGAAACTCAGACAACTGAACATTCAAAAATGCACCACAAATACCATTGACTGGTGTAATGGTTGATATGGGTTGCTGCCAGCATCCTAGGTATCAACCAAGTACCTTCTTAAAACATATGATGTTCTGAGTAGTGCGGTTTTTTGCAGTTCTGCTGGTGGTATTGCAAGAAGCTGCAATTTTTTGATGTGTTTTGTAAAATTCTTGGACATGATGCCAAGTGCCCCGATAACAATAGGTATCACTGTTACATGTTTCATCCATAACCATGTAGTTTCAATGGCAAAGTTGCGATATTTCATGATTTTTTCCAATTCTTTTTCTTTGACTCTGGCATCTCCTGGTACTGCAATGTCAATAAACTGTATGCTTCGGCCCTCAACAACCATGATATCTGGTGTGTTGTGTTCCAAATAACGATCTGTCTGTATTTGAAAGTTCCACAAGATCTTCACCTTCTCATTTCTGGTAACCTTGTGCCCTTGTGACCTCAAGACTGGACGACTGCAATGCGCTCTACATGGGGCAGCCCTTGAAGAGCATTCGGAGACTTCAGCTTGTCCAGAATGCAGCCATGCGAGCGATTGTGGGTGCACCCCGGTACACCCACGTCACACCTATCCTCCGCGAGCTGCACTGGCTGCCTATTGGTCTTTGGATACGCTTCAAGGTGCTAGTCGTCACTTATAAAGCCCTTCATGGTATTGGACCTGGGTACTTGAGAGACTTCCTGCTGCCAATTACCTCCAACAGACCTATTAGATCCCACAGATTAGGCCTCTTCCGAATTCCATCTACTGGCCAATGCCGATTGGCTACCACCCGGAGGAGGGCCTTCTCTGTGGCTGCTCCGGCCCTCTGGAACGAGCTCCCTGTGGAGATTCGGACCCTCACCACCATTCAGGCTTTCCGCAAAGCCCTTAAAACCTGGTTGTTCCGACAGGCCTGGGGCTGACGGATTCCCCGCCCCGCTCGAATTGTGTGGTTGTTGAGTGTTTTTTTTTAATTGTTTGTAGTTGTTTGTCCGTTGTTTTTCCTCCTGTTTGTATTTCCCCCCCTTACTTTGGTTTGTGAGCCGCCCTGAGTCCCTCTGGGAATAGGGCGGCATAGAAATGCAATAAATCAAATCAAATCAAACCTTTTCCACTTTATGTTCCAATGATATTTCGGATACAGGTAGGGAATATTTTCTTCATAATGACCAGTGGACTAATTTAGCAACTTGGCCCTTGTCTAGCTTTGTAATCAGTTTGTGCAATTTTGCTGCACTCACATATTAAGTGTGAAACACTTAAGTGTGAATTGTTAAAGGCTTTTACTAATAGGCCAAATCTGCTAGAGCAGTTGGACACTTGGGGTCTCAGGGTTGTTGTTTTATAAATAAATATATTTGGCCGTACTATTGAAGAGGATAGTCAGGAACAGGAGCTGACAAAAACAAGCTGAGCTACTAATGATTTAGGGAAGCCCCCTCCATTTTTAAAAAAAAGGCATTCTTGTAAATTAGATCTCACTGCATGTCAAAGCTCTCTAACCTAGTTCTAAAAACAGTGCTCATTTTCGTGCTTTGCTGATCTCAGTGATAACAACAGGAAGAATTTAGAAAGTTGTCATGTGCTATGGTGGTGAAACAAAGTTTTTGAACCCTTTAAAACTATATATAATTTGCAAGATCCACATTAGAACTTCATCTAAATCTTAAGTGACTTTGATTGAACAGTGTACTGTATCGTTCTTATTATTGAGCCAACAATCAGTATCTTGATTTGTTATAAAATTTTACATTTAGTAACTAGTAGCAATTATTTAGCAGCAATACATTCAGTCTTATCTTTCCTGTACCTATTGATCAATGTCCCCCATTGGCTTGGAGGTTTTCCTCATTCAATTCATAGATATTTGCCTGTATTTCAAATCATGCCATAACATTCTAATTTAATTGGAACATCAAATTCAAATTTGTCCCTTTAAGAGAATTGGTTGATAGTAGTAACTGTAAGAGAGATCTTGGAGTCCTAGGGGACAATCACTTAAATATGAGCCAGCAGTGTACTGCAGGTGCCAAAAAAGCCCATGCAGTCCTTGGCTGCATTAACAGAGGGATAGAATCAAGAGCATGTGATGTGTTAATATCACTTTATAATGCCGTGGGAAGACCACGCTTGGAATATTGCATCTAGTTTTGGTTGCCACACTATAAAAAAGATATTGAGACCCTAGAAAGACTGCAGAGAAGAGCAACAGAGTTAATTAGACGACTGAAGGTCATGTCTAGTTTAATGAAAAGGACTAGGGATGACATGATAGAAGTGTTCCATTATCTTAAAGGGCTGCTACAAGGAAGAGAGGGTCAATGTATTCTCCAAAGCCCTTGAAGTCAGGACAAGAAGCAATGGATGGAAACCAATCCAGGAAAGGAGCAAACTAGAACTAAGGAGAAATTTCCTGACAGAACAATTGGTCAGTGGAACAACTTGCATCCAGAAGTTGTGAGTGCTATAACACTGAAAGATTTTAAGGAGAGATTGGACAACTATTTGTCTGAAGTGATATAGGGTATCCTGCTTGAGCAGGAGGTTGAATTAGGAGACCTCCAAGCTCCTTTCTAACTGTTATATGATTATTCCAGAACTTCATATCCTTTTCCAACAAAAACAGTGAATATTGTTTCTGCATTTTTTTCAATAAAGACATGATACAGCACACCTTTTGGATAGTGTTTGTTTAACCAGAATCCTTTTATTTATTAAGAGGACTTAGAGAAAGCTGATCATGCTGTGGGTCACAGTACTGCACGATTTGTTCTAAATTGCTGCAAAAGGTTAGAATGTTGGATGACAACAGAGGTGACTCAGTTTAATCCAGGGATAGCCATGTAAACTCACTGATAAGCTTAAATTTATCAGACCAGCCTATTTAGTCTATATGCTTTCTTGAGTTCTTGGGAGGAGGGGAGTGTGCAATATAAATCTTACAGAAAAACAGTTCAACTGACTGCTATACATAGTAATAGTTTTTTTGTAACCTCTGCCCTTACCATTATGCCATCTTCTGAACATGAAGTTGATATTTTAAGAGTCTCGTATCTTTTTACAATTCATGTCTTTTGATCAATCATTGGGTGTGTTTTTTAAATCGAAAAGCACAAATTGTTTCCTGTATGTATGCTTTTTTTTTTTTTGGTAAAGCTTCCTTTTCCTGTTTAGTTATGACTCTATAAAGTTAAAACAGTTGGCTTGGTTCTAACTGTTAATGTGTACTTCTCCTTTGCAAATTGAAACTGCATGCTGTAATGCAATATTTGTACTGGACAAATCATTAGAACTCTGATTTTCTCCAAAAATACATTGAGTAATTTCTGTGATGGCAGCAAGGTAAGATTTTGACAAGCCTGCTAAGAATGAAATACCATTTCTTTGAAGAAGAATACTCTGTATTATGATAAGTAAGAATTCAAATCTGAAATCATCAGCCCAAAAGTAAATTTAGACTTATTTATCATTACAGAGTGATTTTTTTCAGTCTTCAGATGGTTGAAGATTAAATCTTACTTGTTAGTTAATGTGCCTACCTAGTTATCTACCTTTCTCATTTTAATGAATCTTAATGATTTTTTAAAAAAATGTTTTCTTAAACTATCTTTATTGTACGATCTGAATTGAATGCCATTCTGTTTAAATCTATGAAATTATTTTGCCATGTGCTGTTGAACATGTCATGCAAGTTGCATATAGAATTCCTACAAATTTGCAACATTACTAATTCTGAATTCCGATAATCAATTCTAAACAGATTTAACTTGCTATTCTAGTTAATCAAATATATTTACAGAACTATTTCTTTAATGCTACTTTCCATGTCAGTGTTTATTTGTGACACTGTGAAAAATAACATCTCTTCCTTAATGTTATATATTTAAAGTCTTTGCTTTAAAAAATCACCACTTCTTTACCATACTGTTAAATAGTAAGCAAAAAAATTATCTGGGTAGATGATAATTATGTGGCCTTTGAGTTATCTAACCTGCAAGATCTTGAGATTAGCTCTTTCCTTCTCCTCTCAATAACTGCAGGTCCTCCTTTGATATGTATACAAATGGCATTCTGTCTTAGTTACCCCTTTCTTCTAAGCAAGAGGATAGAGATATGTTTATAGGCTTGTAGATATTGCAGCTGGAGTCCCTACATTTCTGATGCTATCTTGGCTATCTCATAATCACTCTAAATGGGAAAATATATAGTGGCTGAGATTACTACAAGGAACCATTTGAAGCAGTGGTGGATTTCAAAAATTTTTGGAACCTACTCTGTGGGTGTTGCCTCCTTTGTGGGAGTGGCTTGCCGACCATGTGACCTGGTGGGAGTGGCTTACTGGCCATGTGTTCTCTCTCTCTCTACCCTTCCTTTTGTCTCTCTGTCCCTTTTTTCTTTTTTTCTTTCATCTCTCTCACTCTTTTTCTTTCTTTTTTCTTTTTTTATTTATTTATTTCTTCCTTTCTTTCTTTGTGTGAGTCTGTCTGTCTGTCTGTTTGTGTGTGTGTGCGTGGCTCTTTGCCTTTCCCTCCCTCCCTCCCTCTGTGTCGCTCTATGTGATTCTCTCTCTGTGTCTGTCTCTCTCTCTGTGTATCTCTCTCCTCTCTTCCTCTATGTCTGTCTCTCATTCCCTCTATCTCTCTGTGCCTCTGTCTGCCTGTCTGTCTCTATCACACACACACAAATAGACACAGAAACAGACACACACATACTGTGGTCACCTTTTTTAGTGTTCCAATCACATTTGAATTACTCAACAACTGGCCAGTATTCATGGTTTTTTGCAGCATTCTGCAGACAAGGGAGCAAAATATATGGTTAGAAGTACCTAGCAACGGCGTTCTTCCCTGGGGGGCTCCGCAGAACATCCCAAGACTAATGCCACCACATCTGCCCTCTTTGGGGACAGGTCCCCTTCAATGTTCCCTCTAATTTTTTTTCAGTGTGTGCGGAAAAGTATAGTGTTTGAGCGGCACATTTTCATTTCTGAGCACCTGAATTTTTTTCACAGATGTTTCACAGAGCAATTGATTTATAGGATCTGAATTGGAATGGAGAAAAATGGTTTTGTGCATGAGTGTGTGTGTGTGTGTGTGTGTGTGTGTGTGTGTTTGAGTGAGCGAGGGTCTGGTAAGGGAACTGTGCCTATTTAGAAAAGAAGGTAAATTATTGCAAACATGATCAGTCGAAGATAAGTATGGGGACAGGTTGGGCGGTAGAGAGAAAGTGATAAAAGAGTAGGAGAGAGGAAGAGAGGAAGAAAAAAGAGGGAAGAGGGACAGAAAGAGACACAGAAGGAGAGAGAAAGTGACAGAAGAGTGGGAAAGAAGGAGAGAGAAAGAGAGACAAAGAGAAAGGATGAGACAGAAAGAGACAAAGAGGAGAGA
This sequence comes from Thamnophis sirtalis, assembly GCF_051295495.1. Classification (NCBI taxonomy): domain Eukaryota; kingdom Metazoa; phylum Chordata; class Lepidosauria; order Squamata; family Natricidae; genus Thamnophis; species Thamnophis sirtalis. The sequence continues at coordinate 141,990,633 of NW_028261381.1, forward strand.
GGAGAGAAAAGTGACAGAAGAATGGAAAAGAAAGAGAGAAAGAGAAGAGAGACAAAGAGAAAGAGGATGAGAGAGACAGAGAGAGAAGAGAGGAAGAGGAAAGAGGAAGAGAGAACATCTCATTTCAACCCTGAGGTGCAAATATTCTCTTTGATTGCTAATTTTATTTGTCCATTTACTATCCAATACTCTCATTCCTCCTTAAGTTCATCAAGAATTTCCTTCTTTTAATTGAATTTATCACAATACCTTGACAACAACATTTTCAGCATAGCTTTACAGCTATTTAAAATATATAGAAATTTAGGTCACGTTTTCAGAACATTAGTCTACTATTTATGTCACTAAGTCAAAGAAACAGAATTCAGAAAGTTGGCTTCCCTTTTTGTAATTGCCTATTGCCTGCTTAACTTTTTACCTACATTTTTGATAACTGATATTCACTGTTGACCCAAGAAGCCCATCGTAGAAAGAAACCCTCCATATGAACTTTGTTTGGTTTCCATGGAATGAAGTTGGTCTTTTTCTCAACCATACAGTAGCATATTCTTTCTAAGGAGGATATAATCAAGATAGTCCATAATTGCCTACCAATCTAACAGTATAGCAATTGACAATCTCTTTATATTTCAACTCTAACTCTTTCAGTCTTAAAGGTTTGGTGAGGAGAAATCCAAAAATTCTTTTAAAGAGGAAAAAAAATGCTTGCACAATTGCATCCATGGAGACATGTATATATTATGCACAACACACAGAGAAACAAACTTAACAAAGTGCTAAGTCTGCCCACCAATTAACTCGAGAGAGAGAGAGAGAGAGAATGAGAATGAGAGAGAATCCCTCCTTCCTTCAGCCCAACACTCTCGCTGGCATCCCAGCCAGATGAGAGGGACTGCAGAGGGTCTCCTAGAGTCTAGGGCAGCGAGTCATTCGATAGGAAAGTTGCCTCTTGAAAGAAATGACCCAGATTGGCTTCCGCTTTCGATCTGCCACCCAAAGGCCGAACGGAGAAGCAAAGAGGCAGGAGAGACGAAGCAGGAGAGATGAAGCAGGAGCCAATCCGGGTCATTCCTTCCAAGAGGCAACTTTCCCATCGAATGACTCGCTGCCCTAGACTCGAGGAGACCCTCTGCAGTCCCTCTCATCCGGCCAGGATGCCAGCAAGAGTGTTGGGCTAAAGGAAGGAGGGATTCTCTCTCTCTCCCTCCCTCTCTCCCTCTCTGGCAAATCTGAGCAGCCGCTGCTGGGAGCCCGTCCTGTGCCTTCTCCCAACCCCCACACCCCTTCTCTGAGCTACTTACTTTCTGCCTTGTGGATCTAGAACTGATTGCTGTCTCCAGGCTGGCTCTCCTCTCCTATTATGGTGGAAGGCATCTCACAAAAACCACTGCGCGGCAGATGGAAACTGCTGCACGGTGTTTTGTTGCCACGTGTGCGGCCGCGCAGCTTAGAGGGAACAGTGGTCCTCTTCAGAAGGATGAGGCCCCGCTGGTCCCTCTCACGTTCCTCATGTTCCAGCCATGGCCCCACGCTGTGGAGCAACTCCAAAGTCCATCTGTGACCCCCGTGGAAAACATATGTGCGCACACACAGCCTGCATAATTACAGGCCCGGAGAGTGAAGCCTCTACACAAACCCGGGCGAATGAGAACAAGTTCTGAAGGCTTCAGGATGAGGGACAGAATCTTTGCTGCGGGCCAATAAAGCTTCGTCCATTAGAGGCAGCAGGACCAAAGCCCCTCTCCCAACTGGCCCTTCCTCCCTCTGAGGGCGAGGGACCCGGCTGTCCTGCTGCCTCTGGCATCCTTCCAAGAGTCTCCACTCTCCAGGGCTGTAATTGTGCAGGCTGTGCGTGCGTGCTTATGTTTACCATGGGGGTGATGGATGGGCTCCCGAATCGCTCCATGCCTTGGAAAACATAGGTGCGCGCAGGCAGCGGGGCAGCTGGGACAAGGGAGTGCAACCCGCGCAGCTTGTTCAAACAGCAAAAGAAGGGAAAAGAGAGGAGTTCGGCTGTTTGAAAAGCCCCGCTTGGAACTCCTCTCCTGTTCCTTCTTTTGCTGTCTGTACATGCAGTGCGGGTCGCACTCCCTTGTATTTCATAGCCACCTCGTTTCCAATTGGGGTGGGGATCCATGGAGAGGGATGGAAAAAATGATTTCTTCCCCCTCCCCCAATTGGAAATGAGGTGGCTGTGAAAGAAAAGGGAGCACAACCCGCACGGCTTGTTCAAACAGCAAAAGAAAGGGACAGGAGAGGTGTTCGGCAGTTTGAAAAGCCCTGCTTGGAATTCCCCTCCTGTTCCTTCTTTTGCTGTTTCTACATGCCGAGCGGGTCACGCTGCCTTGTCTTTCATAGCCACCTCATTTCCAATTGGGAAGGAGATCCATGGAGAGGGGCAAAAAAGATCAATCCCCCCCCCCACTGGAAATGAGGCGGCTTGAAAGACAAGGGAGCGCGACCCGGCTATGAAAGACAAAGCAGCACCACCAAATGACCTTCCCGCAATTGCTTTTCTGAGCCGGGTATATAGGGCCAGGGGCGGGGCAGGCGTTCCGGAACTTACTTCCGGGTCCGTTGACCAACCGGTCCGCAAGGACCGGCTAGGATCAGCAGCAACCCACCCCTGATTTGAAGTGACTCTTCGCAGAACTCAATGAAGTTATTGAGGTAGAATTTGAACGTGGATTCATCCATACTGCAAAGGGAAAGGAAGAAATCAAGATATCATCTTGATCCTGCTTTCCATTCCGTTCTACTCTGTCTCCACAATATAAATATGCATTTAGAATTAAATGTTCCAGTTACAAAAGAGACACAGACAGTATAGCAAAGCAAAGAGCTTTACTTCTCATATTCCTTGAAATAACAATAAATGTTTGTAAGTTTGTTTAGATTTAGATTTAGATTTAGATTTGTTTATTTATTGTTCACTTTGGGGAACGAACCACTGTGACTACCTGGTTTTCCCTTGTACATAGTTAAGTCTAGAATAAGCACTGATGTTGAGAATTGGAAGAAAGAAGTCCACTCTTTGGAACATTCCTCTATAAAATTTTGAATCAACTGTTAGTTTTTCATGGACTGAATTTGCGTCATGATTGATTTATTGATTATGAACCAACAAGTTGATGTGAATTCTTACAGGATACTAAGTTGAATTTACCTAAAAGCATCTGCCCCCAACCTGGCTCTTCAGGTCTTCCAATGGTGCACCTCTTAATACTGTAATTGAGTCCATCCATATTGATGCTGGTTATTCTCATCTTTTCTTCTTTTTCCAGCATAATATACATCTCCAAATTTCTTGCTGGTTCCCTTAGTGCTCATAGGCCAGTGATGGTTAATGTTTTTGGTGCCAAGTGCCCAAAGCGTAAGCCCAAAACCCCAAAATGAAATGTGAGTGCCCCCCATGCATGCACCCCTGTGCATGTGCCCTGTGCATTCCCCCTGCACATGCACGTGTGTCCTCCATGCATGGCCCACTCCTCTGTGGCCCGTTTTGGCTTCCAGGTTGGTGCAGGAGGCCTTCCAGGTCCAAAACGAGATTCGGGGTGTCCCCTGCATGTGCCCTCGTGCATGCACAGCAGAGACCCAAAGTCTGGCTGGCTGGCGGGAGGCGCACATGCATGCACAGTGGAACTGGGCTAGGGTGGCGGCTGGTATGCTTGCAGAGAGGGCTCTGTGTGCCATCTGTGTCACGTGTGCCATAGGTTCGCAATCACAGTGATAGGCAATTCTTAAAAGGCAGAAGCTGCCTGTCACTTCAGTATCTTCTTTGTTAATTGTGTAGACTGGTTGCTTTATCTGTTATCATAAGTGAGTTTTTATTTTTGGTCCCAATTTATCATTGTGCTCTTGACTTTTGTTACAAGAGCTTTGTAATCATTTGCATTTTCAGTTATTGGTGCTATCAGTGTAGTGCAGGTTGTTGTTTATTTTCTTCAGTTTTTAAAATCCTTCTCAGCTTCCTTCAATCTTGCTCCCTTAATATATTTTCCACATGCAAGTTGAATAAATAATAGGAGCGTATACACCTTTGTCTCATTCCTTTGCCAGCCTGGACCCAATCTATTTTGCCACATTCTGTCTGCACTGTGACTTCCTGTCATGTTTATAGGTTTTGCATGGGAAGGAAACCCCCCACCCCCACCAAAAAATTGTCTTTGAAAAGTACCTTTGGGACAACCATGACCTGGATGATTGAGAATCTCCATAGACATTGTGCAAACTATCATACAATATCCTTAATTTCACAGATACGCAAAATAAAACCAAGGGACATCTGATACAGATTGGAGCCCTAAATAATATTTCATATTCTTCCACCTTTTCTAAAGAGCTGACATCTTTAGAAAAGGTAGAAGAACATGAAACATTATTTTGGATGCATGCTGGATAATTGACAAAACCAAAGAATACCAAGAGGAAGCCAGTATGGACTTCGTTGATTTTAGGAAGACATCTGATTGTGTCAATTATGTCAAAATATGAAATGTGCTCAGAAAAATAGGAATTCTCATCCAAGAAGCTTCTCCAGTTCTGATTGAATGGTGGGGAATAGAAGTATTCCACACTATTCTATTCCTTACCATTCTATTCCCCATCATTCTTCTATTCCCCACCATTCATTCAGTCACAACTGAAGAAGCTTCTTGGATGAGAAGTGAAATGTTTTTAAGGAAAAGAAACCAAGAAAGTCCAGTTGCCTTTCTTTAGTATTGGTGTGCATGTTGTCCTCTTCCAATCTGTTGGCCACTGTAACATTCTCCAGATTTTCTAGCATAGGTTGATTACAAGTAATCCTCTACTTAGGACCACAATTGCTACCAGAATTTCCATTGCTAAGGAAGGTAGCTGTTAAGTGAGTCTGCATCTGATTTTACGACCTTTCTGCCACAGTTATTAAGCGAATCACTGTAATTGTTATGTAAATCACTCGATTGTTAAGTTAATCCAGTTTCCCACATGAACTTTGCTTGTCAGAAGCTTGCTGGGAAGATGATGAACACATGAATGATGTGAAAACTATTGTAAATTCATGCTGGTTGCCAAGTGCCCATATTTTGATTCTCTGACCATGGGGACGTTTTGATGGCCGTAAGTGTGAATACTGGTAATAAGTCATTTTTTCAGTCCCATTGTGGTTTTGAATGGTTGCTGAGTCTTCTTTTATTTTTTCCATAAAATTTCTATCAGTGTTACATCAGCTTCTTTAACCTTCTGACTTGGTAATGATCAGATCTAACTTTCATCTTCCAGCATTAGAGATTCCTGTAAATAGGGATTATCTTCTAAAATAATTCAGCATCCCTGCCATATACAATTTCAGTACTGTATATTCCTACCACATTTGAATCTTCTTTGAATCAGTTACTATCAGTCCAGTAATTTTCTTTAGCATATCAGTTTGAGGTTCAAAAATAAAGTTAAATTTATTTTGAAGTGTAAACAGTCTTGAAAGTCAGTATAAAATACATTTTGATTCACTGCACATCTATGTCAATAACCTTTGGATTTCTACATTATAATGCTGAGTATGGCTTCAAGTAATACTTCAAGTGTTTTGAGGTCCTATTTTGCAGATTTTTCAGATTTAGTGAGGAAGTCGGCTATTGAATATGTAATGTATTTACTCATAATGTTTTTAAAAAGAAGAAAATCACTTTGGACTTTTTTTTTAATCATGTACTGATACATCTTTTGTCTCTTTTCATCATGCAATTTCCTAATATGTACTTGGTTCTGATGTGAAATCTATTGTAGTGATAGTTCAAATTCCTCAATAACTCAAAAGTATCTTCTATACTTTTTCAAATCCACTGTCACTTTAGAAACAGTTTGGTGTTAAGTAGCTGTGTGTAACAGAAAGGTTGCTGAAAGCTGTTCTCTGAATTGGTTTACTGGTAAGGTCCATCTCAAAATCATTGAAATATGAGAATTTAAACTTTCAAAAGCTATTTGCAAAACAATCTATATTTACACACATGTTATGTACCATTTTAGGACAGTAGAATTAAACTTTTCATTTAGCACCTTATAGATATTTCCAGGCACAAACTGAAGTGTTCCAAAGAGTGTGAGTTTTCAAAATTGTCTAACTATATTTTCAAAAATTAGAGCATGCAAACAGAGTTAACAATTGAACTTGAAGAAAAACTATACAGTACATATGCATTATGTCAAGTCAAAGCAATTATTTGGGCCAGATAACATTTAATACAATAATACAATAGCAGAGTTGGAAGGGACCTTGGAGGTCTTCTAGTCCAACCCCCTGCCTAGGCAGGAAACCCTATACCGTTTCAGACAGATGGCTATCCAACATCTTCTTAAAGACTTGCAGTGTTGGAGCATTCTGGAGGCAAGCTGTTCCACTGATTAATTGTTCTAACTGTCAGGAAATTTCTCCTCAGTTCTAAGTTGCTTCTCTCCTTGATTAGTTTCCACCCATTGCTTCTTGTTCTATCCTCAGGTGCCTTGGAGAATAGTTTGATTCCCCCTTCTTTGTGGCAACCCCTGAGATATTGGAACACTGCTATCATGTCTCCCCTAGTCCTTCTTTCTCTTAAACTAAACATATCCAGTTCCTGCAACCGTTCTTCATATGTTTTAGTCTCCAGTCCCCTAACCATCTTTGTTGCTCTTCTCTGCACTCTTTCCAGAGTCTCCATATCTTTTCTACATCGTGGCAACCAGAACTGAATGCAGTATTCCAAGTGTGGCCTTACCAAGGCATTATAAAGTGGTATTAACACTTCACGTGATCTTGATTCAATCCCTCTATTTACGCAGCCTAGAACTGTGTTGGCTTTTTTGGCAGCTGCTGCACACTACTGGTTCATATTTAAATGGTTGTCCACTAGGACTCCAAGATCCCTTTCACAGTTACTACTGTTGAGCAAGGTACCACCTATACTGTACGTGTGCATTTCGTTTTTCTTGCCTAAATGTAGAACCTTACTCTTTTCACCATTGAATTTCATTTTATTAGATAGTGCCAAGATCCTTCTGTATCTTTAGCCTATCTTCTGGAGTGTGGCTATTCCTGGCATTTGGTAGCTTCTTATAAAGTTTTGTTCAAGTCAAGCTTGACTTGTGGTGATTTCATGTCCACATAGCTTTCTTGTCAGCTACACAGTTATAGTTTGCCTTACATCTTGTGTTTTGTCTTGTTTTTGACCTCTTTGTTAGCCCAGGTATTACTAGGAAATCCCATTCAGGTTCTAAATAGGCTGAACACCATCCATTTACTTGGGCAAGTGGCATTAAAAGGCAGATTACCTCTGATATGTGAAGTTATTTTAAAGTTCCATTACTTTGCTCTGTGATTAAATTTTTTCAATAAAACCAATCTTGCTTTACATTAATCTTACATTATCATATATTTTCCTAAAATTTGCAATAACTAATTTTATTTTAATTAACTGTTTAATATATTATCTCTTCAGAGTAAGTGGATTGCAGCAACAGGCATGCGGCTTCTTACCTCTATCATACTAGGTAACATAGGTCAGTCGTACATCCTGTATAATCTCAGTTTTTTTTCCTTAAACAGCCATACTAAATGAAGTTTACATTAGCTTTAGCCAAATCATTCTAGTAAAGTCAGAACTATAGGTTTGTGATTTCCTGTTGGCTTGGGGGGGGGGGAGGATATTACTGCCTTCACATGCATTAGTTAAAAAAAAAAAACTGGTTAACCAACAGGAATTAGATCTGCTTATTGTCAGCTATAGTAAAGAAAAAACTCATTTTTTCCCATAGCTTCCCCAGCTGTAGAATGCACTGCTGAAGTTCTGTGTGACTAGTGTGATCTATTTTGCTTATAAGCAGGTATTGTGGTTCAGCTGTGTTTGGACTAATATTACAGATACGTAATTTGGAACTTGTCTGTTGACATAGGTTAGAGAGAACTAGAATGATAAATTGTCTCATCCTCTTCAATACCAATATCTGCTTGCATATTGTTTAATGTGATTTTTTTTTCTTGGCTTTCATTCTTTTTTTTTTCTGCTTGAAGAAAAAACATGAAACTATATGTCTATTCAGGACTGTTTCCCAGGAGGCTTTGATGAATGAGACATTACAGAAAACTTTGAGAATCCTGTTGGTCTTCTGGGACAGATTTTTTTGTTTCTCTGGAACAGTGTTTCTCAACCTTAGCAACTTTAAGATGTGTGGATTTCAACACATAGAATTCACCAGCCAATATGCTGGCTTGGGAATTGTGGGAGTTGAAGTCCACAGATCTTCAAGTTAAAAGGTTCAGGGAACACTGCTTTGGAGTATGGTGGAGCAGGGGGAATGATGAGGGATATTGGAGAGCCAGTTTGTTGTGACGGTTAAAGGTGCTGTCTTAGAAACCAGGAGACGAGAGTTCCAGTCCTGCCATAAGCATGAGAAAGCCAGCTGGATGACTTTAGTTCAGTCGCTCTTCTCAACCAAATCCATCCCATGTGGATGTTTTTGTGAGGAAAATAAAAGGATGAAGAAGAGAATTATGGATATTTGGTGCCTTGGTTTACTTATTCCGTAACAAAGGTGGGTTAAAAAATCTAATGAACAAAATAAATAAAACACCCTTGGTAGTGGTGATGGTAATATAGACATATGTGCACAACTTGTGAGCTCTCAAAATAACATGAAGATGCCTCCACCATACCAGGTCTCTTGATCTTGTATAAGAAAAACAAATATGCAAGTTACTGAGATATTAAAAAAAACAGGACTTATTTAACAAAAGGAAAATAAGAAAAAACTATTAAGTCTCTAAATAACAAAATCAGAGCAGTGGAATCTAACAGAGTAAGGAAATAATTCTAAAAATTATTCTTCTTTGTATACGTCAGGAGCTAAGTTGGAGATAATTGCAGTTCATTTGTTCAGTTAATAGTGGAGCAGCTTGTCATTGTGGGGGAGGGGCTATTATTTCAGTCCTTCCCTTGGATGGCTTTATGTTTTTTTGGGATGCCTGTTTCTACTTTTCAGAATCTCTTTCAGTTATTTGCATTAAAAAATTTTTTTTAAGGACATCCACTTCCTGATCATCTAAGATCAAAACTTGCTATATTTCAAGCATTCCAGAAAGGCTGAATGCACAGTCTTAAAGCTCTCTCTCAAATTTCAGATATATTGGAAATTTTTATTTGACTGCAAATGCTGACACCAACACATTAGAGCAGAGGTGGACTGCTACCAGCTCAGACTGGTTCAGGTGAACCGGTCGTTCCAACATCAGCTGGGCCCACCCACCCGCTCCGATGCTATCCCGTCCTATACATCTCACTCTCTGTCTCGCTCGCCCCGCCCTCACAGCCCAGCTCATTTCCACATCTAGCACGCTCTAATCACCGCGGCTGCCCGAGAAATCTGTTTTCGAAGCTACGCACTCACAATTTCAGTTTGCTAGGCGAACCGGTTGTTAAATTATGTGAAGCCCACCCCTGTATCAGAGGAGGCTGAACTGTTATCATATAAACTTAACTAACCTTTGCTTTACAGAAGCAAAGGGAAGAAAAAGGTTTTATGTCATTGTAGAAGAACTTTGTGAGGCTTGAGAGAATATGAAGATACAGAAAGGTCTTTCAGCTTTCTAGCACTATGTATGAGAAAGACCCTGTTTTCCTCATGTAGTTAATGTAAAAAGTTGCTTCACATTGTTAACTGTCTTAACTTTAATTAATTTCTTTACTGCCTGGTCAGAATTCTTCTGTACAGTCTTGAGCAGACAATACTTTTTACAGTCATGGAACTATCACAATGTTATTTATATCCTATGGTAACTGAACCAAAGTTTTGCATGCCACAGTGATATACTGAATTACAAACTTGGGCAAAATACTTTTGTGTTTTGGTGTTATAATTTGGTCTAAAATGATGAGGGTTGGGGTGCAATCCACCAGGAACATCTTTTGCTCAAAATGAATGAGAATTATGATGCTGTGACTCATTTCCTGCCAGATGTGAAAGCAGATCTATAGCTGCTACACAAACCATCAGCCCCAGCTCTTCCTCCTTCTCCCCTTTGTGTGGCATCACATTATTTTGGTACACAATTTCATTGCCTTTCTTCAAATTCACTGGGACTTAGGAAAATCATTGCTGAATGATATTACATCATTTTATACAAACCCCCAGACATCTCAAAGCAGCAATACAGGGCAGCTTTTTTGCAGCAATCTTACCATCTACCGTAATGTCTCATTCAGTCCCCAAAGAAATTAGACTGGGTAAGATTGATTGTGCTTAAAGTGCCATGTGTTTCTAAAAACTGTCACTTACTTAAAACAAAAATTGTAATCCCAGCAGTCATCATTAATCATGCAATGTAGTACAAAATATATATTGTTAAATGTCTGTATTTTGGATCATTTCCAGAGGAATCCTTCACTGTTTCCTTTTTCTACACCAAGATGATTCTTGCCAAGTTTGTGATTTAGGAGAAATATGTTCTAAGTACTTGGTTGGCTTCTTCCTGAGAATTACACATACCCATAAGACCTTTAGTAGTTCAAAAGTTGGAATTTAGCTGCTTGGTATACTACTGTGTTTCCAAAAGAAAATAACAGGGCCTTATTTTCTTTTGATTCCCCCAAATAAGCGTTTGGCCCTATTTTCAGGGAGGTATTATTATTTTTGAGGTGCAGGAGGCGGCAAGCATGGTTACTTCATGGCTATTGCTTATGTTGCAATATTTTGGGGGAGGACTTATTTTTGGTGGAGTGCTTATTTAGCGCATGCACTCAAGAGTCCAATTGGGCTTATTATCTGGGGAGGTCTTATTTTGGGGAAAACAGGGTAGAAACCAGAAATCCAGTAATTAGAATAGAAAGCTCACAACTGCAAACATAAGCTTCAAGAATATAATTCCTTCTAACCATCACAGATTTTTTTTTGCCATTAATACAAATATACATGAACTAAAAAAAATGGAGATATTTTCCTATCACTTTTGATAGCTCTATCTACTTTGTGAATTCTGGGGGATTGATACCCAACACATTTATATAGGACCAACTTGGATGGCAAGTATTGATTAGTATAGACACCATGATAGGAGTCTTTGTCAAGAGATTATATGATCAGAGCCGAGGTGGCGCAGTGGTTAAATGCAGCACTGCAGGCTACTTCAGCTGACTGCAGTTCTGCAGTTCAGCTGTTCAAATCTCACCGGCTCAGGGTTGACTCAGCTTTCCATCCTTCCGAGGGGGGTAAAATGAAGACCCGGATTGTTGGGGGCGATATGCTGACTCTGTAAACCGCTTAGAGAGGGCTGAAAGCCCTATGAAGCGGTATATAAGTCTAACTGCTATCAGGATTTTTAAAAGGAAAGAAAGGAGTCGTCGTGTGTGAGGACCTTTTTCCATTATTCAGCATGAAGAAAAACTTTCCTTTATCTGCCACTATTGAGCCTAGTAGTAGGAAATGCAATATACAGGCATGCATAGCTCTCTGACCCTTTTCTTTTGGAAAGGCTTCCAATGTAGACTTGAACTAGGATATCATCAGTCATTGCTCAACACTTTGACTTCTGTACTATACTGGCTTTTCTATAGCATTAGAGTCAAACTCAATTTCACTGAGAGCCACATCAGAATTGTGTTTGACCTTGGGGATGAGGTGGGCATGTCCAGGGTAGGCATGGCCAGCTTGTCCTCACTCGTGTCAGGGATGTTTGTTGGGGCCCAGTCACTCTGCCAGCGAAAACAGACTCCAGAGCCCCATTTTTAGTAGTGATGGCATCCTGCTGCCCTCTGCCAGTGAAAATGGAGCTCATGGAGGCTATACATGCCACCCCTGAGCTCCAGAGCCAAGGTGGCGCAGTGGTTAAATGCAGCACTGCAGGCTACTGCTAGATCAGCAGGTCAGCGGTTCAAATCTCACCGGCTCAGGGTTGACTCAGCCTTCCATCCTTCCGAGGTGGGTAAAATGAGGACCCAGATTGTTGGGGGCAATATGCTGACTCTCTGTAAACCGCTTAGAGAGGCCTGAAAGGCCTATGAAGCGGTATATAAGTCTACTGCTATTTTCACTGCTAGTGGGCAGCAGGAGGCCATTGCAGCTGATAATAAAGCCTGGGAGGGCCATAAGCAGCCCTCCTGAGCTCCATTTTCACTGACCAAGGCACTGCGGGCTGGTCCTTTGCTGTTTCTAGGGCAGCCCGGTGAGCCAGATCTAAGCATCCCATGGGTCGGATGTGGCTCCCGGGCCTTGAGTTTGACACCCCTGCATCAGAGTATGGCAGATAATAAAAATATCATTTCCCCCAGTATGCAAAGAAATATTTGCCAGGATAATGTTCTGAATTTTTCTTATTGATATGGGTGTTTATGGTGTTGTATGGAATATGATTTGTTCAAAAGGTAATTTAATTTGAGAATACTCACGATGTGAGTAATCATGACATGTATTGATAGAAGGACTGTCATAATTTCATGATATAATCCTACCATCTATTGTGAGCTTTTAAATAAATATTAGCATAAATATTAGCGTGAGAGTGGGAGCTCCTGAAGCAGTGTAGAAACAGGCTTTTAGACTTTTATCATGAGAATTTAGCAGAGGAGAAATTGAAATGTAAAAAGGCATTCTAGTGTTGTGAGTCTGGTAATAACTTGTATATACAGTCTTGCCTGGGTTGAGTTATAAAAGAAAAACAAGAGGTTTTTTAAATCTGAAATTAGAACCCAGCAGTACGTAATGACATGGCTTATCCATTATAAACTCCACATTTGTAGCACTATAAGAACATAAGTGTCATCTTAAACACCAGTGACCCATCAGGATGGCATTCTGTGCCCACATTGCCAAACCAGATGCTTTCCCGATGCCCTGTGATGTTAACCGGAGAGTGATAATCTTTTCTTGCTATTTGAATATAGCAGTCAATATTTAAGGGAGTGGTAAACAGCTCTTTAGACTACTAGCCCCTGATAGCCAAATCTTCCAGGCCCTTTTAAAAATATTCTAAATTGGTAGCCATCACTGCAATTGTACAATGAAATTATACATTGTTTAATGATATATATTCGTGTGTGTGTATGTGTGTGTGTGCGCGCGCTAATGTGTCTTTTGGGTAGGGGGGCTTTTCATTCTCTATAATATACTCTTTTAGATATGTAGACAATATTCCAATATAGTCACTATGATTTAGCTAAGAGGATTGCAATAGCTTTATTTTAAAATCTCCAAATTTTGTTTCCTCCCGGTTACATTCTAAGTTGATATTTTCTTTGACTTATTTACCATGACTCAAGAATACTTTCCCCGATCAGCTGCTCCCAACTGCCAGCAACTTTCAACCCATTCATTAATGTATGAAGTTTGAATTTTTTTCTGCTGATGTACATTACTCTGCGTGGAACCACATTTGACATCTGGCACTCATTCATTCATATAGTTTGGATAAATATTTTTGGAGCTCTTCGTTGTATATTTTATTTTCCTCTTGTGATAAATTTTTGTAGTGTTGGCCAATTTGGCTACCTTTGTGCTCAAATGTAGTAACAAAACAAATAAAAATGTTCTGGCCCCAATGTTCAAGTCTCTCCCGTATACATTGCAGAGCATTAATTGTAGTTTTGCTAGATTAGCTGTTCCAGGTCTCCTACCAACAACTCCACTAGATTAAATTGGAATTCTAGTCACACTTTTATATTGATCAACATTTACTTTTCTATTTTTAGAATTATTTTATGATTGCATTCTTCTATCCTAGAATGCAATCTCTATGTCAAATACAGTATAAGAGGATTATAACTTAAAGTGCTTTTAATCTTAACTGTAGCACTTTTCATTGTTTTTTTAAAAACATTCTTAGCCTAAAAAGTAGATTAGGAAGAAAGTTATAGAACAAGAAAAGGAAAAAAATAGTTGTCCTTTTATTTCTCTGCTTAGAATTACTGTTAATAGTTTGCTTAACAAGTATTCACTATTGCTATTTAAGGCACTGACGTCAGTAGTGTAGTACAAGAAATATCTTATTTCACATAAAAAGTCTTTTTTCATTTAAAAAAACAAAACAAAATGAAGTTTCTATATAGAAGATTGGCTAAGAATTGTTTTGGTTGGTTTTTATGTCTATGAGGTGTGATAATTTAAATTGTTAAATTACTTTTTTTATATGTGTATAATTAAATGAGGTTAAATTTCTTTGATTTAGCTGGCAGCAATTTAAAAAAATGCTTTTCATACAATTTGTGTGATGGATGTACACAAACTGGTATTTGTGCAATAGGACTTTCTGTACTTTTCTTCATTTGCACCGTAGCTCCAAAATTTCTTTGGTGATCTTTGGGAACTGGAAGGGCAAAAACAATCTAGTCTGCCATTCCATTTGTTCTACTGGCAGGTGAACTCAAATTCTTAAATCCTATAAAGAGAAGTTCTGCGGTGAACAGTCTTCTTAACACTTCCCTTGGAACTCATAATGTTTAAGTAAGGATGAATGGCTTGTAAGAAAATGGAGGTTGATCAAGTCCTGGACTTCAGATAAACCTATGAAACAGAGTTTTTTTCTACATGAGAGTTCTCTAAAAAAACTACAAGCAGTAGGCAAGATCATTTTTCCCCTCTGATAGTACAAACCAGTACAATTAGGCCAGCATTATAGAAATCTCTGAAGGCATGGAATTGGGTAGGGATCCTATTCTAGCATATAGTATGTATTTTGTATGCATACAGTCATTTTTAAATACTTTGTCTTACAGACTAGAGAGAATGTGTGAATCAGTCTCCTTTCATTTTCATGTGCTCATAAGTCTGCTTCATACACATTTGTTTTAGTCATCATTGGAAAAACAAAAATGAATTTGCATTTAAACCTGAAAATATTTGTTTTCCACTGACAGTGTATTCTTCTATGCATTTTATCCAAAACGTAAAATGTAGAGACTACAAGATAATGTTCAGATTTCCATTGGTGAAGTTTGAATTGAATCATTTCATTTAAAACGCAAATGTCTTAACATTCTGAAGCACTGCTAGTTCAGATTATAAAATGTATCACAGATCTTGTGCTTGTCTTTGATTTACTGTTTATTCTTATTGATTTATTTTTCAGTGAACAGAGTATATGCCAAGCCCGGGCATCAGTTATGGTTTATGACGATACCAGTAAGAAATGGGTGCCAATAAAGCCTGGACAACAGGGCTTCAGCCGAATCAACATCTATCACAACACGGCCTGCAACACATTTAGAGTAGTTGGAGTTAAACTTCAAGATCAACAAGTGAGTCTTTTTCCAGCCTTTCAACCATACAGGTTCTAAAATAGAATTCAAAGAACAGTGGTTGTTCTGTGTCTTAGAAAAAAGTATATTAGTGTGTGAATGTATATATAAACTTTTTTATTTTAAGAGTACATTCTTTCCTCTGTGGTTGAAATACATAATTTATGCTGAGCAAAGGACGCCTTATGCTGAAGTGGAGGCTGTTGCTCCATTTAACACAGAACTGTCCCAAGTGATTGCAATAAATTCTCCAGGGTTTCAGATAATTCCAGCATTACCATGAGATGCCAGCTTTTATATGTAGGATATTGTATAAATAAAGCATGTTGTATGTCCCAAGCTTTATACTCCCCCCTCCCATTTGCTTGAATGACTTATTTATACATATTGTTCTACTTCAAACCCCACGAGACAGCTTGTTTTAGAAGAAAACTCTTGTTAACATAATAATCTTCTATAGTTATCATTTGCTCTTTGAACCCTATCACCTTAATGGTTTTCAAAAGGCAAGCAAGTTGAAGCTCTCCACATCTTCATAAACAAGATGTTTCAATGAACTCGCAGGGTGTTTAGACCTGGCCTCTGCCCCCCACACACACCCTGTGAGGTCAAACACAACCCTGACGTGGCCCTCTATGAAATTAAATTTGACACCCCATATCTAATAGATGCCTGCTGTGTAGGAATTAAAAAGTTAAAAGCTCAAATTGGCTGGAAACCTATTGGCTTATCAGTAGTCTAACTTCAATAATGTGGAACCTACCAAACTGGTGTGGTTTTTTTTTGCAGAAATAAATTGGGCTACTTCTGTTTCAATTTCTGAGTTGTTCAAGGGCAGATCCGTTTTAAAGTATTGCAGTAATCTAAACACGAAGTGGGAATGAATCAAAGTTATATGGGCTTTCTGTTTCCAAAAGGATTGTGTTTGGCTCATCAGTCAAATTGGAAGATCTCTTAGCTAATCTTTATGTAATGCTCAAGCCTCATTGCCTCTTTGAATTTTTTTAGGCAGTCTACAAGAGTATTGTAATTGATGGTATGAAATGCTGCTTAAATGTACAATAGGACCAGGAGGTGTACAGTCCAGTTATATACTTTGACATAGATGATTCCACTAGAGTAAGCAATGTTGTTTCTCTTCAAGGCCTGCATAATGATTGAAATGTATCTAGATGACCCATTTCTGTTAGGATTTTCTGTAGATGAATCCCTGTCATCTTCTCTTAAAAAAAAAAAAGATTGGGCAGAAGTTCTGTAATATAGCTGAATGGAAGTACGCCTCCTTTACAGTAAATGGTTTCTCTCTTTCCATCAGAGTGGTATCACCTACCTTCTAGATCCTGCTGAATGCATTCTACTTAGGAAGCCAGTATTGGCATAAATCCAATCATGCTACAGAGGATTGTTTTCAGTTTCTTGATCTCTACAAGCTCAAAGGGATCTGAGATAATCTTGTTAGACATTACCCTCGTTACCTCATAAGATTCTGTCCAATTGGTGTCTATTTTCAATTAATGTAAATCATTTTATCTCAAAGAATCCCATAAAACTATTATGGTCAACAGAGAAATTAGCTTCTTTAACCAGGGCTACTATGTGATGTGAGTCTGGAGACGTAGGAAAAGCAGTGGGGGAAAAACACATTCCACTCCTTTTATGCCACTAAATACTCATACAATGGGCACTCACTGATTATCTTCTGCCAACATTACTATCTCTCTCTCTTTAGCTGCTTCATTTCTTGAAGCTTTGCAGAAAGGGAGGCCTTCAATCTGCAACTTGGGAAACCCTGCTTGTATTCAATTATGTTTAATGTCCTTGTTGAATCCCAGAAAACAGTTACTTGAAGGCTGGAAAAATTCCTAGGTGTCCCCAGGAAATCTCTTGGATTTATTAGGTGCCTGGGGAAGTGGGGCAGGCCATTTTAACCACCCCACTGCCCTCACAGAGGCCAGGCAAGGGGACAATGTGCATAATTGATTGGACTGTAGCAAGAGGGCTCATGGCAGACTCCCTACTTTCAGATTACATTGCTGATACATCCTTGCAGAATGTACATTATTTCCAAACTGATTTAGGCATTTGGATCTGAGGAGGAAGCAGACCTAGACTGAAAAGAGCAACATTTATGATATGGGGAGGGGGGATTAGGAGTCTGAGCTGTGAGGGCAGGGCAAAACAAAGAGTTGTATAGACTCTGGAGTCTCACTATTGGTGACTCTAGCAGTCACGGTTGAGATAAGCCCTAGTTCAGTTATAAATATTAGCTTTACGTGTGGTGGGGTTCAAGCTATAATCCCTAGGATCTGCAGTTAAAAGGATCAGATAACAGGTGTTGAGAAAGATTTCTTCATATTTGAGCTCATAGGAGAACAAACAATACTGGGCTAAATGAAAAGATAGAGCAATCTGATGCAATATTGAATTTGAATTGAATTGAATTTATTGCACTTATATGCCGCCCTTTTCCCCGGAGGGGAAAATATCTTTTAATATTTATTTTCTGCTTTTCTGGAAATATATTTGGGGGGGAGGGGAAACAAAATTTATTTCAAAAAGAAAATAAACTCTTACATAAAAAGAAAAACAAGTTATATAACACCTGACGATATAATAATGTTAAGATGATACATGGGTTTATGTGTATTTTTTTCTGCTAATTATTAGAATTATCTGCTGATTCATTATTATCTTAGTAGGTTGTTGTGCTTCCTTTTAGGCTATTTGTACTTCTGATGCAGCTAATTTTAACCCATTCATAAAACTAGATAATAAAATTATGCACTATTTATAGTAGTAAAAACATTGTGTGAAAATAATGGCATCAGATTAAAGCATATGTTTTTAGTGACTGCTCATTTCTTCTATTTCAATTTCAGGTAGTGATTAATTATTCAATTGTGAAAGGATTGAAGTACAATCAGGCAACGCCAACATTCCACCAGTGGCGTGACGCACGGCAGGTTTATGGACTGAACTTTGCTAGTAAAGAAGAGGCAACCACATTTTCAAATGCAATGCTATTTGCCCTAAATATCATGAACTCTCAGCAAGATGGAGGTAAGACAAATAATTATGATTATCAGGTCCACCATCACCACCTCTGTTAGCAAATTGTAGTCTGATATATAGTAGTACATATTAGAATCAGGATACATGGCTCATGCAGAGTGCAATATCTGCCCATTTTTGAAAGCAGATGAAGGCAAAAACCTTGGTATTTTTAAAATATACATTTTTCTGTTAAATTGTAAGAGAACACTACTGCTAGCAGTAGTGCATGCTACTAGCTGTCTCTGCCCCATGGGGTGGGGGTGGGGGATATGGATGCTCATAAAACAAATAATCCAAACATTTTTCATAGCTGAAATTTTACTGTTTCCATTATTATGAAGAAATGTGATACTTTTCTTTTTCTTGTTTTAATCCACCTGTGCAAGATCTATGTGAGACATGAGTTTGCCATGTGATGTTCAGCTTTGCCTTGTCAACCCCATTAGTTAGACCAGACTATGAAATTAATTCCACAGGTTGTTTACAATTACTTTTATTGATATTGACTGTAACAGTAGAATCTTGTGGTGCAGATTGTGCTATAGCTCTTCTTCCTTCTTATAATTTAATAAATCAGAAGGGTGTTTGTCTGAGTCACGTCCATTCTGGAATTAAAAAGAATATTTTGGCCCTTTTTACTAGGCTAGAATTTCTGCATATCCCCAAGAAGATCATCTTCCTTACTCTCTGTATGTTTTTATCCTAAAAGAAATGTCAACATGTGGTTGACCAAGGTGTTTACTTGTTGCTTTTCACATGCATTCAAGATTTCTCTTCCCATGCCATATAGCTTAATAGTTAAGTTAGAATAAATCTTAGCAATTTATTCTATTTTTTTCAAAAGCTAAATGCAATGGATACCCTTGCTACTAGGCACATTTTTAGCAAATGCATGAAATGAACAAAAATATGTAAAAATATCAGTGTGTAGAGCTTTTCCCATTTATTTGGTTATCACTAAGTCAACATGATTGAGTCTTCTCAAAGATGAAAAAATGTCCATATGTATTTCCTAAACTCAGATTATTATTTTATCCTATTTTGAACATTCGCTTTCTTCATAAATCAAACCCAGTACTTTATGTTGAGGTGTTTGTGGGATTTACTTTACATAGATCATCTTGAATGTTTGGCAGTAAATTGCTTATTACACCCAGACACCCACCTGTATGACTACCATGAATCTGAATTAATTTGGCAGCATAAAGTGTAATTAATTGATTAATTGGTCTGCTCAGGGGTATAGGATGAAAAAAGGGCAAATTAACACTGTATCTGCTGTCACCTGGTTCCATTTGTTTTAGATGTCACAGAATATTTTTGGAGCAGGGTGTTTTTGGGAGATCATTGAGTACCTGGGGATAGTGCTGGCCATTTTTTTTAACCATTAGTATTATCTTCATCAGTTTTATTTATTTTTTTGTTTAGATTCCCTAAGGAAATACTCTCAGTCTTTAATGAATAAGTATCTTGAACCATTAAATCAAATACTTATGCTAATTTAATCAATCCATCCCAGCATTTCTCTGCTGGACAATTCCATTGAATTTCTTATTAGTCTATACTAGAAGAAGCACAAAGTCCATAGTAAAACCTTTGGGAAAGACGTTTTTTAAAATGTCATTTGGAGGGCATTAAAATCCTGAGCTTTTTTCCTTGCTCTTCAGTTCTATTCATGTGACAGCATAGCTGTTAAAATAGAAGCTAAGCACAAGCCTTGTGACATCAACTGTCTCATCAATAAAGATGAGTCCTCTTTATATAAAGATGGCATTGGTATTGCAGCTTTAACATAAACTAAGTTTTTTTTTTCCTACTGCGCTGACACACTTTCCCAGACAGTAAATACAGATAGTCCTCAACATATAGCAGTTCATTTGCTGACCATTCAAAGTTACAGCAGCACTGAAAAAGTGACTTATGACCGTTTTCCACACCTACAATTGTTGCAGTATCCCCTGTTGTCATATAACTCCTTGTGTAGGTGTGGTGGTCACCCATGGCCCAGTGCATAACAGGGCATGCACAGCCACGCTGAACCACACAGGAAAAAACAAACTCCTAAAAGAACATAACATCCTGATAGTTCACTCTAGATGTGCCTTACCCAACGACGCCCAGGATTTGACCATATATAGACAGAACTTCCCTGAGCAGTAGATTAGCAATTGTAGTTTGACAGGCTGTCTTAAATCACATGCTGATTGCTCCTCCTGCCTTTGTCCTATCTCAATAAAAGGGGCTTCCAGACCCCAATCTGGGTCGCCTCATCCCGAGAAGGCTCGTGTCCGTGTCTTTTCTCAACATTGGCTTCATGAGCGACCCACGGGTACTTCACAATCCCCATAGTCACATGATCAGAATTTAGACACTTGGCAACTGACTCTTATGATGGTTGCAGTGTCCTGGGGTTATGTGATCACCTTTTGCGACCTTCTGACAAGCAAAGTCAGTGGGGAAGACAAACTCACTTAACAGGAATGTTATTAATTTAACAACTGCAATGATTCACTTAACAATTGTGGCAAGAAAGATTGTAAAAACAATAACGTAACTGTTTCACTTAGCAATAGAAATTTTGGGCTCAATTGCCTAGTAAGTTGGCGATCACCTGTATTGATCCTTTATAGTTGGATTTAGATTACTTTTCTCTGTTGCATCATAGTTTTTATGTAATTATGATGTATTGGGAGGCACATTAAAGTTGACCACATGAAGTGTTGCAGTATAATTCCAAGCCTCTGGTTGTAAGCAGTCCTCAAAATTTAAAATAGCAATATGTGAAAAATACAATACATAATTGCTGTACTAATGGGTGATTTACCTGGGGGCAGCCCACAGGAAATTTCTTTTAAGATGAACATCATTGCTTTTTTTTACTTTAAAAAAAAGCTTTAGTGAAGAGGTTTTTGTGCCCCCTATTTGAACAGTATGACTTTGTTAACTATTTCAAATTGATCCTACCAGACATTGATTCTAAACATTTTCTTTTATTTAGAAATCATATAAATGATATAAATGTTATGAGAGTTTCAATGAATTTGCCTTTGGCAATGGAGGAGCAAAGAGCAAATTGGAAGTAATTTTAAAAAGAAGTGAAAAATGGGAAAAGAAAATAGGTAGAGAGTAAAAAAAAATAGGATAGGAAAGAGAAACACAAGCAGCAGGAGGAAAAACAAATAAAATTGGAAAATAAAAATGGACAACAGAAAGCACTTTTAATTTTTTTTAAAAAAAAAAACCTCCCATCATTTAAAGACAGAATCTTGTTTGACATTAGCAGACTTTAACCAGCTCTCCTTTTCATATACAGAAGCAAGTTACATTTAAACAATTTTATTTCCCCCTTATGGTAAAGTACTGTAAGTACAGACACTTCAACTTGGACTAGAATGCTGGCAGAGATAAGGTTTGGTCCCCCCCCCTCCCCTCTGTGTTCCAAAACAGATTCATCCCTCTTTTACATTTTAATTTATACTGCTAAATAAGATTTAAAACAACTTGATAACTGCATTTCTGTTAAAGAAACAGAGTTCTCATGCTAACATATTTACGTGTCTGAAAATGAAAACTTGTATCATAGTCAGGTTTACTAAATGTAGCAAGATCTTGTGAAGCAAATGGTAACACAATTGGAGATTACAGTATTTTATTTCATATTGCCCAAAGAACAAAATGCAGCATAAATTCTCTGACATTTAAAAAACATTGTTTGATCAGGACACACCAACATAAAATTAAATGTGCTTCATAATTTCTTAAATATTTCAGTTCACTATAACTGGTTAAATCTTTTTTTTTTTTTAACAAAACAAACCATACATTTCTTGTTCTTGACATTTGCTGCTTTTGACCAGTTGTATGAGATCATTTTCTGTCATTGTCTTTTTTCCAAAATTAGTTTTAGAGAAAGTAAACAAATGTCAACTTAGCAAAGGACCAATACAATGGACCATTAGGTCGTTTTCTGCTCTCAATTTTCTGCTTCTGCTTTCAATTTTCTGTTTCTAAAATAATAAATATGGCAATAGTCTATATATTATAACTATTCCTAATAACATGAATATGTTTCCTAGCAGCAGAAGCATTAAGAAACTTGCAATTTTAAAAAGGCAACGTTGAAAACATTGGTTTTTAGTTTTGAGAATCATGAGAATCATTACAGTGATGAATGAGTGGTTGAAACTTTTCTTTTTCATACAATCTGTAAAAGTGATCTTTTCCATGCACTTAAATAGGATGAAAGAATCTTTGTAAAATAGTAAACACCCTTACTTAATAATTATCATAAACTAGAGTTTTTTTGATGCAATTTATTTCATTTCATTTTGTCTTTTATCTTTTTTCTTCTCTCATTGTGGACAGTATTTAATTAGGTAATGTAAGAAATTGCACTGGAATAAAATGAAAAGAAAGTTTTAATAGATTATCTTCTCCTTAAACAATCAAGAATTCCATGAGTAAAGTTTTAAAAAGTTCATAAATACTAAGGAAACAATGATGAATGTTCCTCTTTAAGATTATTATGCACAGTATATTATGTCAAGCAACAATTCTGGATCGTAAAGCTTTATTTGTGACTTAGTCTGTGATGTAACTTCAAACAGTGGTTTATTTAGTAAGTCATAGTTGAAGAAACAATGCCCGAGTGCAATATAGGAATGCAGCCTAAACTGCAACTAACTTGAATGCTGCTGGGTAATCAATCTTGTTTGTTTGACTACAAAAGGAAGATTACAGTGTAACCCTAAACACACATACATAAAGATAAGCCCAATGAATCCAGTGATTCATTTCTAAGTAGGCATGTATAAGATTGAAAAGTAAAAGCCTTTATGAAATGAATAATTCATAAAAAAAGTGTAGCCCTCTATACATTTATACATAAGCATGTCATTCTGAATTTAGTAGGTTATTTCCAGTTGTGTGCATATGCAATTGAAGTCTAAATGTACCTAAATGTACTTAGAAAGGTTTTTAGACTAAATGGTAGCTCTTGCAATAATTTATTATGATTTATGCCATAACCTTTCTATTTCAATTTTCATACTTTGATACTTTATGGTATTCTTCCTGCTGGGAAGGAAAGCGGGAGGGGAGAGAAGGTAGAATAGGAAGGAAGGAAGTCTTCCCTGACTCATGGAACACCTCTTGTGCACCTCCCCTCAACCTCCTTGACCCAAATCATTCTCTACGTGCCTTTTCAAACCCACACAGCTCCTCTTGCAATCCCACACATCCTCTCTGACCCATGCTTCCCCCATGTGCCTGCTCTGATCGGTGCAACATCTCTTGAAAACACCTATGTACCTTTTATAACTCACTGTCCCCATGTGTCCTCATTCCTAAACTGCACAGCACCTCTTGTGCATCCCCAGGCACCCTTCCCAATCTATACCATCTCCAATGTGCCCTCCCCAACTAGCATAGTATGTCCCACAACTCCCCATGAACACCACACACTCTTCTGGATCTGCACCTGGCCACACATCCACTCTTACAACTTTCTGCTGGTTTCTCGACTAGCTTTCTTGCTGCAAGATTCTCATAAGCAAAATAAATGGGAAAACTGGCAGGAATCTGGGGGAGGGAGGGAGCAGGGAGTAAGGAAGGAAAATGTCTGATACTCCCTGCCAGTTTCCCATAAGGAAAGTCAGTTGCAAAGATGATGAAATTTCAGAAGTCATACCTGCTCCCGCTGCTTTTTTTGTCCACCCATGGACTTTGTGTTCCTCTGTTTAGGTAAGAAAATATCTCTGAAAGGATGAAGCAGTGAGTCATCGGTCACCTAGTTATTATTATTTGATGCAGTCCATACATAGAAGTCAAGAAGATAGTTAATTTCCATAATTTGCATTTGGTATGTCCCATAAAGTCCAACAGATTAGCAGCTTGGCAGGTTAGAAAAGTCTATATTGATGCAAACTCAGACTGAGAGCAAGGGGGAAGAATATGGCCCTCTTGAAAGGCAACCACATGCCCTCTGGATAAACGTCCTGCAGTGACTCAACATTCTCCATAGTTGTTCCTTCAACTGCCCTGCTTTGATCTCCTCTGTAATCAGAGCAACAAACACTTTCATTTCTCCACCTGCTGTGCTACAATATCTCAACAACCATTATTCTTGCTTCTGCTTCAGGCAAAATGACCCCTATTCCTCTACAAAGGCATACTGTACAGTACTATTTATAGTGAAGACTATGAGATCTGGGCTGCAGAAATGTGCTGCACCATTAGGAGATCACTTTGCTGTGCCCAGTTTGGTTCTGCATAAACAAACAATGGCAGAAGTGCTGGTGCACTGCCTAGAAGCTGTCAGGACCTGAACTGGGAGGAACAGACTCAGATGGGATTCCTCCGAGGCTGGATGATTTGGGTCTGAGGGCCAAACAATGATCTTTAGCTCTGAACGAGCTGCATTCTCCTGCTTAGAGGTGGTTTTGTCATGCTGGCTGAAGAATTTTGGGAATTGAAGTCCACAGGTGTTAAAATAGATTAGACACCTTGGCTTAAGATGTTTTAACCCTAAAAAACAATTTTGTCCTACAAGAATGTGTTAATTTAAACAGTTGTGTTCTCATTAAAAACCCTTATATTCTCTCTTCTTGCTTGGTACATTTGGAACTCTCCTTTCTGTTATCTCTCCTCATCTATTTATTTAATTTGTTGAACATGTACTAGATAACAGGTGTAAGTATAAACATGGACATGAATAAGAAATGAGTACAAGTAAATGGGGACAGTAGGACAGGGACAGTAGGCACGATGATGCTCTTATGCACACCCCCTTTTATGGACCTCTTAGGAACGGGGTGAGGTCCACGGTAGACAGACTAAGGTTGAAGCTGTGGGGGTTAGAGGATTCCAGGCATTGACCACTCTGTTGCTGAAGTTGTATTTTCTGCAATCGAGTTTGGAGCGGTTTACCTTGAGTTTGTATCTATTGTTTGCCTATGTATTATTGAGGTTGAAGCTGAAGAAATCATTGGAAGGGTAAGTGACATCTAGCTTGTGCTCTCTCAAATGGAGCATTCCAAAATGGAATTAATATTGCTCTTTGCTCCTGATCCCTGTTTTTGTGAGGACAATATAGAGCTGCTGATACTAATTTTGCTTCTAAACATCCATTTTCAATTAATAGATATAAGAGGAAGTGTGTTACTTTGCTCTGTCTTTAGGTTCATGGATGGGCAGACACAGCTAAGCATTTAGGTAATGTACTAAAAGAGATTCCTTCAAATCTAGTCTCAAAGGAGCTCTTGATTCATCAACCGTAATTCACAATTTGAAACAGCTCTCTTTTTCCTCTTGTTTCTTTTAATCTGCTCTATTCTTAGAATGCAAATTTAAATCAGTTTAAATAGTTTCTAATTCCTACTGATACAAGAAACTGATAGGAAGGGAATTATCTATTCTGAATGCAAGAACAGTGCAATGTTCATACTTTGCAGATAGAAGATCTACCGTAATTCACTTTCCAGTGTATTCAAATTTAAAAAGAACAGGTAGCAATAACGTGAATTTAATATCATCTGGATTTATAAGTGCATATTTCAATACAGTAGATTTTGAAATGTATTTTAGAAATATCTTAGAATTTAGAGATAATAGTCCATTCATATTCATATTCAATTCCAGGGATGGAGGGAGGGAGAGGGGGGGAAGAGAGAGAGAGAGAGAGAGAGAGAGAAACAGACAGACAGACCTTCTAATATCCTAAAAATCAGAACAGTTTATCCCATTAGCTGAAGTAGAGCACACAGTTTGCATGAAGGGAATTCAGATTTCAGAGCTGCCACGATATTTTTATTCCGATTATTTAAATCTCCCAAGTTATTTTTGCTGTGTTAAGTTCAGTCTCCAATTAAAAGAGAACAGAATAAAGGAAGACTTCTGCCTTGGGAAATGATGTCAGTGAGAACACACTATACAAAGCAGTGATGCCAGCTGGGTTTAAATAAACACACAGTAACCAATCCTTCTTTCCTTCTTTGTTTCTGATTTATTTATTTTTAGATAAAAAAATTTATGAAAAAATTATCTAATTTTTAAATCCCATTTTTTTTATTATTTTATAAGAAACTCAAGACAGCAAACATGCTGTATATAATACTTCTTTCTTTTGTTATTTTCCACACAACAACCTTGTGATATGAGTTGGGCTGAGAGAATGACTGACCCAAAGTCACCCAGCCAGCTTTCATGCCTAAATCAGGACTAGAATTCACAACCTTAATCACTACATCAAATAACGTTGGTTTTCTCAATTTGGAGGGGGGAAACTTAAGCACATACACCCTGAGGCAGTGAGAACTGACCATTCAAGTTGCCAGAATACTGGAAACGCAAGACTTGATTTCACCACTAATGTCTTGATCTAACAATTCATAATAATTTCTAAATCTGCCTTGTCAACTGATTTGGGGTCAAACAATCACAGGTTTTCATGATGATCTGTTTCTGTTAAATACTAGGTCCACCTTCAATTAAGAAAACTATAACATCTGTCAGGTTTGGGTCAAGATTCCTTGCACTGCATGGGTTTCATCCATGTCATTTCTGTATCTATTTACGGGACACATTTTATTCTTCGTCTGTCTTGGGAGAAAGTGAATCTTAAATGGAGATTATAGAAATGCCTTGCTACTATTAAATTTGAGGTATTTTGTCAAAAGTGTATGATATGTCTCATGGAAGCAAATGGGGATCCAGGTGTATTCTAGAGTGTTTCTATGGAATGTTTTTCAGATTTGGCCACCCACCATATTAATTATCTGGCAGAGACATGAAATGAGACAGTATCTCAGTTGTTTGATAAGCTCCTAAATGACCTCTAACCCATGTCAGAGTCTGTCATACTCCATGGTACATAGAAGATGTTTAAGAATGGAACGTGGTAAGAAGGGGATCCCTGATTCTCACAGCAGAAAAAGCTAGAGCTGGAGACCCTTTGAGCGCTGTATGCAATGTAATTTCATTTTAATGTATGCCGATTAGTGTACATTCAAAGTGTCAATAAAGCCTATTCTATTCTATTCTATTCTATTCTATTCTATTCTATTCTATTACATTACATTACATTACATTACATTACATTACATTACATTACATTACATTACATCATTACATAGAAGAGACAGGTGGCAGAAGCCTTCAAGTCTAGTAAATAAGTAACTACATGGCCATGGGTTCAAATAGTGGGGAGGCAGAGACCCAGTATATAGTCCATAAAGTATATAGTTAAGATTCCATGTTAAATGAAAACATGTTTTTTTATATATATAGGGCTTCTTAATTTGCACAGGTAGAAATATTGCATGCCTATTTGTATCTATGTCTTTCTGATTCTCTGTAGTATTGCCTGAAAATTCAGAGTGAGGATAGTTTAATCTGAAACTTAGCATGAAGCTTGGTAAGTGATATTTGACAATGACATAGGTAAATATATAGGTAAATATTATGGATAATAAATAGGCATGTTATAAGACCTGTTTATAGACTTGGATAGAAAAGAGACGGGGGTATTTTGCCTTCGACTGCATCTCCACAGAACTGAACAATAAGACTTTTTAAATATTGTTGGCAAGATGGCAGGGATCTTGGAACTTCCAACAGGCACTGTGGTATAAACAGAGCTCCACTACGAACAGTTTGAGAAGCCTCGATTAATGCCATTCTTTGTCCCTTGGATAACGTTCTCATATCTCTTTATTCCACTGTCTTCCCCTTATCCTGGCTTATTAGGATATTCAAAGAGAGTTGGTTATAAAGAACTGAATGTAAGAAAACAATTTGAAGCTAAATCTGGATAAGACAGAATTGTCAATTCCAGAGGCTGACTTTTTGAAAATAGGCCTGCACTGAATAAGGTTGTGTTTCTTCTTCAGATTTGGGGATCTGTTTTTAATGCTGACTAGACAAATTACATTTGGGAAAAGGGAGCATTTTCAGTATTGATTGATTTAAAAAAATTGTATCCTTTGCTAGAAGTAAGAAACATAGCATTGATTAGGCATATTCAAATAATTTTTTTGATGCATTATTGCAATTCAATGTTCATAGAACAAAACCTTTATACGTCTTAGAAGGAAGCACAGGAGTGGTAGTGGTGGTGTTCCAGAGTATACCATATCACAACTGTGTTTTAAATTGTTATACTACTTGCCATTTCCTTTCTGGTCTCAATTCAAGGTACTAATTTTCCTATATAATACCTTACATCAGTGGTTCTCAACCTGTGGCCTCTGAGGGGGAGCACAATGTGCTCACAGAGGGTTTGCAAAGGCTTGAAGAAATGTTGTGATTTAAATATTAAGTCTTGGGGGGTCTGTGACCATGATCAGTTACCACAAAAGATATTTAAAGGAAGGCGTCTGGGTGAAGAAAAATTTGAGAACTACTGCCTTACATAGTTTGGGCCCAGGTTAGATGCAGTACCATCTGCATCCATTCAATGGCACGTGTCTTGCAGATCCTACATAATATCAGTAACTAATTCTGAAACTGAATCCAGATTATGTAATAATTTGTCACTGAAGCTGACACTTTCCATCTTTTTCTTTGGATCTTCAGGGCTGCCACACTTAGAGCTGTAGGAAACTGGGAGAGGGGATAGCAAGGAGTGAAAGAGATAAATAACCATAACAACATTAGGCCTCCTGCGAATTCCATCCGCCGGCCAATGTCGACTGGCGACTACTCAGAGGAGAGTCTTCTCTGTGGCTGCTCCGACCCTCTGGAACGAACTCCCCGTGGAGATTCGAACCCTCACCACCCTCCAGGCCTTCTGCAAAGCCCTTAAAACCTGGCTGTTCTGACAGGCCTGGGGCTAAAGAACTGTTGCCCCCGCCTAGAATTGGTATGACTGTTGTGTTTTAATTATGCATTGTTTTTTATATCGTTTAAATTCTTGTTTGTATCCCCCTTCCCTGGTTGAGTTGTGAGCCGCCCTGAGTCCCCTTTGGGGAAAAGGGCGGCATATAAATAAAATCAACAAACAAACAACATTCTTTTCTCTGGAAGTCAAGGATGATTCAGCCTGCACCTGGAGTGGCGTGACTGGGAGGCATCTCCATTTGGGATGGTGGATTGATTCGATCATGTGATGGACATGTGGGAGCAGGGGAAAGGGACTTTGACTTTCTTTTGAGTGGGGGAAACCGGAAGCTTCCAGATTCAGGTTTTCCCAGAAGTGCCAATATGACATGTCTAATAAAATGGAACTTTGAGGAACTTCTTGCCTTCATTGAGGATGTTACTTGGAACCTTGACATTGGTCTTCTAGAACATTTCACAATTTTAGAATTTGTAATTGGGATTTAATAATTTTATTGAATTATAAATATTTGTGGGTTGAGCAAATATTGAGACTTGACAGCCTAGAGAGCCGAGGTGGTGCAGTGGTTAAATGCAGCACTGCAGGCTACTTCAGCTGACTGCAGTTCTCCAGTTCGGCTGTTCAAATCTCACCGGCTCAAGGTTGACTCAGCCTTCCATCCTTCCGAGGTGGGTAAAATGAGGACCCGGATTGTTGTTGGGGGCGATATGCTTAGTCTGTAAACCGCTTAGAGAGGGCTGAAAGCCCTATGAAGCGGTATATAAGTCTAACTGCTATTGCTATAGCCTATACAAATTTAAAAATAAAGAGAAAACAAAACTGTCTACCATTGTAGTAATATCATAGTACATGGGAACAAATGATACTAAAATAAGATCCTGGTAAGTCAGGTGATTAAGAATGTTTTTCAGTATTCTGTTGATGAAAAGTTGTCTATTTTAAAATCTTAGGTGTCAGTAAGACAAACTGATCCGTCATGAGTACATTTTTGGCTATCATTTGATAATCATGTTACTTAATTCAGCCAGACTGGAACGTCTGACTTGGTAGTGTAAAGCTTCCTATCCCATTGCTCATAGGTACGGATTTGTTTAGTCTTCTTATATTTGACATGGGTTTCGTACGATGTGCTTATTTTTAGAGAAAATCTATGTAACACCCCATGGTGGGCACATTCCATTTTTGTTTAACAAGTCCAGTTCATTCCATAGAGGAGAATTAAGCACAAACACTTAATTCTTATTGTTTATGTCAATGAGATGCCTGAATCAAACCTACTGTGATTGGATAATTGGTTTAGTCAATACATCAGCTGGGGACAGCAGAGTTTATACTTAATCATTTATACTAATGTTGCTCCATACACAATGTTGTTCCATACAACTCAAAGGAATGTGTGGAAGATATCTTTTTGTGAGATTAAGCTTTGGAATGTAAAATCAAATGGTTTACCTTTAACATTTTAACCTTTTAACATTTATCTTTATCTACCTTTTAACATTTACCCTCAAGGATAAATATCTACCTTTTAACAATAATCACATTACTAAGTGTGTATTTGTGCATGTGTCAGGAATGGGGAACTGGAAGCAAAGGAATCCCCTTATCCAATGTTCAATCAAGCCTCCATTAGTAAGGCAGAAATAAAGTGGCTTTTTTTGTCTTTACTTAAAAAATTCCTAAAGAATACCATTCTATTGGGTGCTGCTTTTTGATTGGGTTGAGGAAATCAGAAGGTTATGAAGACTAGAGACCCAGTTCTTTCCCTGAAACCCCCAATGGAATTCCTCTTTTCATAGCAGTTGGAATGGATTGTTGACATCTGACTTCCTACCCACAGATGATAGGATTAAAATTATGGATGTAGAGTCATGATTATGGAGCATATTCTCAGAGATCATAGGGAGTGCACAGAAACTCTCTGAACTATGCAACAGTGTGGTATTTGGCAGAGTTCCTCTTTTCTGCATCACTAAAATATTGTACCATAAAAGCCCTTGTTAAGGTGGAATAAGCTAATGCTATAATTTGTCCCTCCATCAGTGAAAAGTTGTACCATGCTGAATTCCAAGACAGTGAAATTAATACACTGTCAAAATGGAGCCCACCAATGGCAATTTACCAGAAGGTAAATGTTTGGGGTTGCTGTCTACCCAGCTTTCTTTCAAGTCTCCTAGATATTATCTAAGACTTTAGTGCCTAATTTCTAGATAGGTAAGCATACTTCCAAATAAAGTACATGGTTACAGCATCCTATTTTCATTTTTGTCCTGGAATTTTATAATTAAAATTCCTAACTGGCAGAAAATATCTTTAAGCAATGTTAGATTGTGTCAGAATGTTTTTTTATTTCTAATCTCCAGTGATTCCTGCTCCCGTATATTTAACTTTATTTAGAAAAGGTGCATTATGAATGATTCTGTGTAGATTAATTTTTCACTTTCTGGGTGGATTACCTATAACATTTTGACACAGAGTGGCAATTTAAATAGTGGAAGCTAATTGAGGATGACAATGATATAATTTTTTGACTTTTCATGTAGTCTGTCTTGGCAAAAAGCAATTCTTAAATCATCTGCTGATTGGGGACATAATTTATTTTGCTGCAGATTAATTGTTGTTAATCTATTAAAAGTCACCATGGAAATAAGTAACTGGGGAAAAGATCTTCTGTTAGTACCAAATTCCAAAAAATGAGCTACAGATTCCTAATTTGTATCACTAGATTTGTCAGCTGTTCTCAGGTGGATTAATGTTATATTAGTTCCATTCTTTATCAGATTGTTTTTTTAAAAAAACCTAGCATTTATAACCAGGAAAAAGTAATAGATTTGCAAGAAAAATGTATTTAAGACATCCCTGAGCAATTAAATCTGAGTGCTTGTAATATTGCCCTATGTAAATGTGTGTGTGAGTGTTATTATATATTTTAAAAAAGAGCTTTTAATGCATGTTATTTCACCCACTAATTCAACTTCTCAAAACAGGACCTCGGAACTCTGCTATAATTCACGTTGACAAGTGACATGTGATGCCGGTTGATGGGTCTCAAAGACTCATCTCCTGTTTCAGTCCTTCCAAAGTCTGCCTAATCTATGACATATATGGTTGAGGGAGACATGTGTCTGCTTTTTCCTGTCATCACGTCTCTGATTGGAGGATTTTTAGGTCCAAAATATCTCAAGGAGTCTTTAGGGTTATTGGTTGTGTTCCAGATTTACTCTTCTCTCTCCCTTCCCCTCCTTTCTTTTTTTCCTCACTTGGAACTTTTCTACGCAAGGGATTTCTCTTGTTATGCTGGAGAGTGATTCTGTGGCTGCTTAGCTGCAAAGTCCTTCTTCCGGATGTGTCATTTGGAGACAGTATCCTCTATGCCCAACGCAAAGATCAGTTGGAAGAGTTGTCTTGTCCCTCTTTATGTTGCAACGTGGAAAGTAACCTAATGTTTTAAAAATGCCAGTCCGACGGACTCGGCATGGACATCTGAAGGGAGTGAGTTGGGCCACTATCAGCTTGACTGCACACAGTAAGTAACAGTTTCTGTTCATTAAGAGCATAGTCATAGCCAATTACTCAAGGCCTTGCCAATATTATCTACTGGTGCATTAAATCGGGGTAGGGGTGGGACATGCCGCATTTTGCAAGTGTGCATCTCTACAAGAGTGGGGAGTAACTTCTTTGCAAAATAAGGACAACTAAAAGTATCTTGCAGGTTCAGATATCCTGTTTCTCTGCAGAATAATTTTCACATTTTCAGCTTTTTATATGCTTTAGGTAACCCATATAGGAACATTTTATATAGTAATTATAATATTTATTGAAAGGAACAAAAGAATAGCTAGTAATTATGTTGAATAATAATTGATTGTATTTGATTCAGATTCTTTTTGGGCTATTATGTGCATTCTATGGAAGATAGTGGCAGGACAATTTGGTGTGAAGAGAATACAAGTTCAAAGAATAAAAAAAAGTAAAAGAATAGAAGAGGAAACAAAAATAGAAGTGAAATGGAAAATAGAAAA
This sequence comes from Thamnophis sirtalis, assembly GCF_051295495.1. Taxonomy (NCBI): domain Eukaryota; kingdom Metazoa; phylum Chordata; class Lepidosauria; order Squamata; family Natricidae; genus Thamnophis; species Thamnophis sirtalis. Next base: position 142,023,779 of record NW_028261381.1, read on the forward strand.
CAAAATAATGTTGCAGGCTTGGATGTTTACTTTCAAAGTAAAGTTCCCAGAACCTTTATAATCATAATATTTCTGTGAGTTGTTTTTTTAATGCGCAGCCTGAAAAATGAAAGGATTTTTAAAAACTTTTTTGTTCACTGAACTAGATCACCCTATTTTTCTGCTACTCCAAGCTTGGAAGAATGAAGAGTGGCACACAGGAGTTATTTCCACAGAGTTTATTTTTGGCTATTTGAGGTTAATTTGGGTTGTAAATTATCCCCAGTACACCACTCTCTTCCCTGTAAGAATAACATGAAAGCATAAAGCCTGAAGCAAGCATGACAGAGCTATTTCCCCAGGCCTTTTATAAACTTGTTTTGTGTGCCTTGCTTTCAAGTGAACAGGAATTTTTTTTCTTAACCTGATAGCATAAGTTAATAACTGCTTTAACACTACATAGCTTTTCAGAAAACTTTTGCTTCTTAAAAAGGGTCTGTCTGTTTTAATGGTTCTCTAGGGTTTTATGGCACATTGGTCTAGACTGTGAGGTTTTATTTTTATTTTTCTGGGACCATCATTCTCGGGTACTGAAGTACCAGCAAAACATAATGCATTGACACTGGAGAATGGAAAATATCATGAGTTATTGCAACCTTCTCTTTCCAATTACAAAATATGGAAGAAGTTGGAGATGATGGAATTCACTGACACACTAACAGCACAATTAAAAAGCATATATGTATAGAATGTTTCATGTGTGTTAGAGGTTAACTCCAGTTTTCAGCCGTATTGACTGTCAAACTGTAGTTCCTACATGTCTAGAAGGACACATAGGCCAAGGAAGGCTGGTGAAGGCAGTACCAAGGATGGTTATATCTTGGCATGAAGCAGTTGCTCATGTTCCATTGACTCTCATAGTATTAATGAAAATATGTACTATGTTCATACTTATTTAAACGAAAGCAGATTAACAAAAACCTTAAAATTCTAAACATCTTTCCCTTTATGGAAAAAAATCCCTTGCTATAGGAGTAATTATTTACTCTTCTAGATTAATGGTTTAATTAATTTAAATCAATTAATTTACATTAATCTAATGTAAAATAATTTAATTAAAGTAATTTAATGAACTGTGTTATTTTTTCAGTCTTCACGTGAATATTGTTTTATAACAAGAGCCAAGGTGGCACAGTGGTTAAATGCAGCACTGCAGGCTACTGCTAGATCAGCAGTTCAGTGGTTCAAATCTCACCGGCTCAGGGTTGACTCAGCCTTCCATCCTTCCGAGGTGGGTAAAATGAGGACCCAGATTGTTGGGGGCAATATGCTGACTCTCTGTAAACCGCTTAGAGAGGCCTGAAAGGCCTATGAAGCGGTATATAAGTCTATTGCTATTATTATTATTACTATTAAACTTATTTTAAATTATTGCTGTTAGCATTACAAGAACTTTAAAATATTTCTTTTAAAAAACAAAGTAAGATAAACTCAAAAATTAGTTTGTTGCTTATTTCACAGGTTTTTGTGTATTACCTCTATGAAGTAGATAATTAGTATCCCTATTTCATAGATTAAAGTTGGTTTGGGACTATCCATTCAGTCTATGAATAATCTCACATAATCAATAAAATAGTTCTATCCATATCCTGAATTATTTTGTTCCTTTGGGGGGGGATTGCCATTAATTCATGGGATTGGGGGAATCATCCCTTTTTAACTGATGCTTTGCAGACCTTTGTCACTGAATATTATCAGAACTTCATCCAACATGTAAGCTTCCAGTGTGAAAAGTAAGCAATCCTTTTAGTGCAATCAATTTAATTAAAACACCAATTGTCTATGTATTTTATTAAACATTTGGGGTGATTTTTTTGCCTGCTCCCCCCCCCCCCAGCTCTTTGTAAATCTGACAAATTTTGACTTTCCTTACAACAGTAATGTTTTCTCTATTATATCCTGTTCAAAAGAAATTTCTGAAATATTCCATAAAAAGTCGTCAATGCCTGTCAGGGTAGGGAAAGTAACAAAGCCTTTTTTAAAGCTCCAGGATTCCAGTGAATCACAGAGATACCACGTTTTTCTGCACTGCAGTCTTAAATTGCTTATATGCCAAACATAGACAAGCTAAAAATGAAACCAGTTCAAGAAATTACTTTCCAAATTTTCAAGCACTTTCTCTGCTGTTTAGACTGTATTTACATGACTGTTGATCGTTGATTTTTACTGCTTGTTTACCATTCATGGATGGATGGATGGATGGATGGATGGATGGGGAGGGAAGGAAGGAAGGGGTTAACCTACTTTACCCTATTACCTGGGCTAGAAAATAGCAGAATTCAAGATAATTTCACCTGGCTTAAAAAGATCCATATCATGTCAGTCTTTCATCAATTAGTTTGTGATTCTCTCTCTCTCTCTCTCTCTCTCTCTCTCTCTCTCTCTCTCTCTCTCTCTCCCTCCCTCCCTCCCTCCCTCCCTCTCTCTCTCTTAGTTTGTCACTGTTCTATTGGTGTCATTAAATGGTTATGGAGGGCAACAACCAATGACTAGAAGGGAAGGAGAATCTTGCCAAAATGCATAGTAGCCAATTGGAGCAGAAGTGTTTACCCACATTAAAATGAATTATAGCAGGCAGATTGCATAGTACAGCTTGAGGTGACACAAATCAGAAAGTACTTCCAAGACATAGCAAGAAAAGTAGGATGAAAAGGTCTCTTCTTGATGAATTTGTTATAGCTCAAGGATGACACATCTTAAGTGCTGATAAAATTTCATTCAAGGATATGAAAATAGTTCAGAAAGTGCAAAGGAGATTTAAACCTTTTAATAGAATACTATGAATATGACTATAAGAGCCAACTAACTACTGAATAATTGTTTCAATTTCAGCAACCTATTTGTAAGTATATTTCTGAGTCTGGTTTAAAATGAATGTGAAATGAATAATTTTTGAGCTTTTTTGTTTTGATGGGCACCATTTTGCAGAAATTACTATCTTTATTAAGCTGCCTTTGCTGAGAGCAAATGCTCAATAGCAACTATATTTGCATGATTTACCAATACAGCTCTAAAATAAGAGCAACACATTGGAATAAACTCAAAACACTGGCCAAATAGTGTTCTTTAGCCTTTACTCAAATCTAGTGATGAATAGCTTATCTGAACAAACACAAGACTCTGTTATTAGCCAAATATTTTAATTAACCCACAGAGAAGGTAGAACTGAACAAGAAATCTCTTGGCTGGCATTTTCCTAAGTAGTTTGTCTCAACAGTTCACACACTAAATTTAAAGACAGCATATGTGTCCCATAAGGATACGCTAATGTTTTAATAGAGGCAGCCTTGTAGCAATCTTTTCTTATTGATTTCATTCACTGCAAAAGACTATAGTTGAGAAGACTTGCATGATCAAATGAAATATAATTGTTAATGTGATCTCAAATGAATAATATTGAACATTATACTGATGGTGGGAACATTATACTGATGAATTATATAAATGGGTGATCAAGCACAGTATTTTGTTCATAGCGCAGAAAATTTAATCAGGCATGGATCAAGGGCATTGTAGAGTGATATTACAGACTGGATATGGTCGAAAATTTATGCCCAATATGGAAAGTAAATTGGAGGGGGGAAAATACACTGGATGATTTTTTTCCAAAATTTTGCTTCCTGAAAAATGTTTGGTGATTATGTTAGACCCATTCAAACTGAATGCAAATATAATTTTAGAATGACTGTCTTATAGGAAACTTGAGAAATATTAAATTAACTTTTAATGACTGTAATGTATTTAATCACATAATGATTCCAACATGCTGTGTGAATTCAACAGGGCTAAAAGCATTTTGCTACTGATTTTCATGTACATTCAGTGATATAGATGCATTTTGCTGCAGTGTCCAACAATAGTCAGCCAACAAGCAATATTCTCTGGTCCCACTAACAGATCTTTGAACTGCTTGTCACTGATGATGTAATTGGTTTAATGTAGCTTAATTTCGCTGCTTGTTTTCTTTTGTCTTCAATTTTAATTTAGTTTAAATTTTCTTTGGGTAATATCTTTTCCAGTAATAAAATTTCCTCACCAATCTGACACACTATTCTCTTCCATTTTCTTTCCGTTCTGGAGCTGTCTCAACTTCAGCAGCTTCAGGGGTGGGTTTCTGTCATCAGGAAAAAGGGCTTCTCCTCGATCAATCAGAGACTTTGCGATGTCCCTGAGATCAGCAAGACATACTCTTCTCTATTACCGCCTCTTCGGGACGGTTTAGGTCCAAAAGGACCACCCAGTGGCAGAAATGTCAATAGCACGTTGTATCATAGCGACGTCAGTTCTCTCTCCCCTAAGTTTTAGAGACATTTTTAAATCAGACAGTCAATATAACTTTGACAAAAGAACTTGCCTTCAAAAATTAATTTTTAGTTCACTTACAATACAGAATAACAGAGTTAGAAGAAACATTGGAGGTCTTCTAGTTCAAGCCCCTGCTCAAGCAGGAGACCCTATACTATTCCAGAGAAATAGCTGTCCAATCTCTTCTTTAAAACCCTCAGTAATGGAGCACCCACAATTTCTGGAGGCAAGTTGTTCCATTGATTAATTGTTCTCACAATCAAGAAATTTCTCGTTAGTTCTAGATTGCATTTGTCCTTGATAAGTTTCCATCATTATCTCTTGTCCTGCCCTGAAGTGCTTTGGAGAATAGATTTAACACCCTCTTCTCTATGACAGCCCCTCAAATATTGGAAGATAGCTAACATGTCTCCCCAGGCCTTCTCTTAGTTAGACTAGACATACCTGATTTTTGCAACTGTTCATCAAATATGTTACCCTCCAGCCTCCAATCATCTTTATTGCTCATCACTGCAATCTTTCTAAAGTCTCAGAACCATTTTTGTTTCGTGTATACAAAACTGGATGCAATATTCCAAGGCAATATAAACAGTACTAACACTTCATATAACCTTGATATTACCCCTTTGTTAATCCAACCTAGGATTAGATTGGCTTTTTTGGCAGCTACAGCACATTGCTGGCTCATATTTCAGTTGTCCACTATGACTCCTAGATCCCTCTCATAGTTACTGCTGTTGAACCAAATGTCACCTAAACCAAGTACAATTGATTTTTTACTTGGATTGTATTTGGTTTTTCACTTGGACGGCAGCTTAATAACATGTTCAAAGCTTTCCAATTACCAGTGAGCCAGTTGCTATTGTACATGATTAGACCATATTTCAGCTCATTTGATAACTAGGTGAGACAGTTGTGTGTTAAAATTCTTTTGCATATTCCTTAGAGAGTACCATCATTCTCTTTTAACAGTACAACTCCATAGGGCTGTGTAAAGTTTTGAAAATGTTTCAGAAGAAGAGCTATTAAACTTTCCCCCACCCCAAATGTAGTATCTCTCTCCTGAATTTTTTGCAAGCTTCTGCCTGAAAAAGCTACTAATTTTAATAAATATATCACAATATGATTCTTAAAACACTACCCCATATTTTCTCAAGCTTACACAGAAGCCTGAAAAAATCAGATTGTTTTAGTAACAGAAAGGTGCTACAGTTTGTGTGAGGTCCAGAGTACTTCTTGTGAATTATTTTCAGAATTTCAGAATTATGCATTGCATTTGTATGCAAGAGCAGCCTTAAGATTATCTTAGGCAGCTGTTTAGGTCCCATGCTAATGATGCAATGAAAGGATTTCAGTCCAGAAGCAATTAAAACAATCAGCATACTGCTTGGGATGGCTTTCCTCCTTGACTTGCATGTACCATGGCAGGTGTTGTTGAGTGATAAAGATGAGAGCACATATTTAGGAAGAGAAAGAAATCTAAATTAGTAGCAGCAAATATGATAGATGCTGGTTTTGAAAGGACACTTGATCTGAACTATTTGTATCTCACAAATATAACACCTCTTTTCTTTGCAGCCATCTGCACTGTTTGTTGGACATATTAAACAACTGATACAGCAGTTCCTTCCTCCTATTTTCTCTGGCAGAAGGTAACTGTTGTATCAGTTATTTAATACAAAGTGATTCATAAATTGGATCATTATAACGATATTAGTTGTGTATGCCAAAAGTTTGTATGTGTATGCAATAGTTTTGTATCCTTTGACAGAAAAATGGGGATAATATTCTTTTAAAGATACATTTCAATCTCCTGGAAACATGAAAATAATATAATGGTATGAGCACAGCTCATGGGGTTCATAAATGACTAATATAAATGGCTCCATAATGTAGAATGGCAGCAAATGCATCTGAAGCCAGTCCTCTTGACATTCTGGGTCAGCTTCTACTCAGGTAAATGTGGCATGCAACAATTTTGTCTTCTTTGATCATTTTTCTTATTGTGAGATAAAATCTGTTAAATTGGAAATCCAGAATGATAATTGGAAACATTAGAAGCTCTTTTTTGGAACTATGAATGAAAGAGATACTATAGTAAAGGGCATTTATATACCCACAAGCTTTTGCTTGGGAGAGAGAGGGAGAGAGACCAAGATCAAGACCTTCTGTGCTGCCTCATGGGGGGGGGGGGAGATATTCCTACAATGGCTAAAGACCATTGGGTGTGTATATATAAATTCATTCATTCATTCATTCATTCATTCATTCATTCACTCACTCATTCATTCATTCATATTCCCAGCAGCGTTATCCAAATAAAGGTCATTCCAGCTGCCCAGCCAAAGCAAGCAGAAACCTATATTGAGCAGCAGTGATATAGGAAGATGCTAGAGGCAGTTTATTACTTTAGTGAAGATAGCATCAATAGTTGGCAAGGAAAAAGCATTGTTAAATCACTCCTGTATTTCACCAAAAGCCACGTAGATAGAAAATATAAAATTGTTGTTGAAATGCCAGATGATGGGCCTTTCAGGTAGGAAGGCTGTCGACATGCTACTAAAGAAGAAGTGAGGATTTTTCAGAGAACAGAAGATTTTAAAGATATGACTAGATTAAAGCCTTCAGGACATCTAGTTGCTGATGCTGTCATACAGGAAAATGAAATCCAAAGCTGCAAAGTGGAAACATGCAATGTAAGAAGAATGAACATTGGAAAATTGAAATGAAACAACTACAGATAGACATCATAGACATAAGCAAATTGAGATTGATTAGGATTGATCACTCTGATTATTACTGGGGATATAAAAAAGGAAAGGAAGGGTGTTGCTTTTATTAGTTTTTTTAATTTTATTGTTAGGAAGGATATAGCTATTATGATTGATTAGATAATATTGATTAGACCTTGTGGACATTCCTTTAATATGAAGGTAATTCAAGTTTATGCTCCAACTATCAGTACAAAAGAAGCGAAGATAATGAGTGTTACGATCAAATTCAATTTGAAATCAGTAGTACTTGCAAGCAAGATATGCTGCTTATGATTAGAGACTGGAATGCTAATGTTGAAAATTCAAAAGAGGAAACTAGTTAGATTATATGATTTAGGAAAGTGGGTGACCTATTCCTCAATTTCTGCCAGTCCAGTGATTTCTTCACAGCTGACACTACTTTCAAACAATCAGAGTGACACTTAAGTACATAGACAGAGATACATAGAAATCAAATTGACAGTATTATTTGCTAAAAGGAGATGAAGGCCCTCAAGTATAGTATCAAAGGCATGGCCAGTTGCTGGCTGTGGGATACAAACTTCTTGTGTGTTCCAAGTAACATTAATGAAGAAAGAAAACGGTTTCATACCAGTTTCTCATAAGGACAATGAGATGTTTTGATAAGAGCAAATTAATATCTACAGGTACAACAACCAGCCTTAGAATTGGTAATGAAGATATCAGAAGTGGTGGATAGCTTCTGCCTTTTAGGATCAACCATAAAGCAACAAGCAATCAAGAAATATGCTGCAGACTATGGCTTTGTAGAGCACCCATGAGGGCCTTGGGAAAAGTGTTCAGATGCTGTGATGTGTCCATAGCTGCAAAGTCAGAATAGTGGAAGTCATGGTATTCCCTTTGATACTCTATGGAAGCTAAAGTTGGACATTGAAAAAACAGGATAGAGACAATTTAGTAAAAGAAATTTGGATATAAATTGTGACTTGGGAAAAAGACCTATAAGTTTTATTAACAAATTTTCATTTAGATCTTGTTATAAAGGTGTAAGGTTTTTTTGGGGTGGGGGGCCCTGATGAGAGGAGATGGGGCATAAATAGTAAATGATTTTTAGCCAATTATAATAACAACAAGGAAATGTTAATGGACATTGTTTAACAATATATACATGCTATGGTATTGGCTAAAGTAACTTGGATATAAATTTTAGTGAGTTGGAAAAGGGGGGGGGAGGCTTAGAAACTTTATTAATTGACTTTTATTTAAAAGATGCTATAACGTTATTGGAGGATTTTTTTGAAATAGCTAATGAATGCCGTTATGTGGTTGTGTTTTTAAGTATGAATGATTTGAGGTAAAAGCATGTTCAAATAATTGTAGTCAAATGAGAATTGTGGTATATTGATAGTAAGATATCCAAAGATTTTTGACTTAAAGTGTATAATCTAATATGAACTATAAGTAATGACTGTGGAAGAAATGCACCAAAGTTATCTGTAACCAATCGACACGCTTTCTACAACATGTAATGAAGGATGATTCTTTTTTTGTGTTTTTGTTCAATTAAAAGAAAAAAAAAGAAAAAAAAAAGAAAAAGCAGGATAGGAACAATATTAGTGCTTTTGAAATTTGGTGTTCGGGAAGATCCTGAGAAGATAGTGCACAGCCAAGAGTACAAACAAACAAATGGATCTGAACATCCTTCCAGAGTTCTCACTTGCGGCATCAATGGCCAAGCTCAAATTATCCTCTTTCAGACCTTTTATGCAATGTCCTAGCTCTCTGAAAAGGGTTCTAATACTGGGAAAGGTGGAAGGAAAGATACCACCCACAATTGGTACTAGACAGCATATAATAGTAATAGGTAATAACAATGATGATGTAGAGGTCGTATGCATTCTATAGTATGAGAAGGTGAAATGTGTCGATTCATTTAATACCTATCCTTCGAAAGCTACAGATAAGACAAAGCAGCTGTTCGGGGACTTCCATTTTAAAAGTACTGCTTTATCATATTCTGCTTTCCTCAGTAGCCAGAGAAGTAAAATATGGAGAAAGGTCAGTCATCTTGTCCTTCTGGGACTCTTAAATGTTTCCCATAGTGCCATTTCAGCCATGTTTATTTTTGTTTTCTAGACAGAGTGCTACATTATAAACCTAACATTTAAGCCTTCTGTTACACTCAGAAGGCAGCCTCTGATTAAATAATTAAAGAAAGAGGCCCACTGTACGGCTGCAGGGAAGGTATTGATTTCATCCTGTACAACCTAGCCATTGAGGGATGCTAGGTGTTTATTTGAAAAAGTTGTCCTGAAGTTTTATTATGGTTAACAGAGAATGGATTTGCCACTGCTTCTGCCTCTGTCAGTGTGACTGCATCATCCTGTGCCGAATGTCTTGTAGGTGATGGAAATGTTTTACTTCTCTGTTTTGTGTTTTTTAGTGTCTCTTATATTCAGATTTCAGTTGCAAAGGGAAGAGTGGACAGTATTGTTAATCATCCTCTCTACTTTATGCTTGGACTTTACAAGCTTTGAAATGAATCTTCCTTGTCGATAGTCCTGGGGAGATGCTTTTAGTGCCATAATATGTAAAATGACTATTCTGTCTTTTCTTTTCCAATGGATGATAGCTAAAAACAGAAGGTTTTTTAGGTGATGTCTAGTAATATCAAGAAATGGAGCAGGAGAGGACTCCTCAAGTGTAGTAAACACTGACTAAAAGTAAGTTTGTCTACTAAGTAGCCATATTATTTGCTTTGAATCTCTGTAACATTTCTTAGCATGTTGTACTCTGCATTGGTGGTGGTGTTGATGAATGATTAAGCGTAACTTTTCTGAAAAGTTGCCCATTTTTCAAATACACATTCATATATTTTTTGTATATATTTAACATTCAGGAAGGAGAAAAACCTACATTTTGTACATAGATTACTATAAATAGGCTTGTGCAGTTTTGAGTGGAATTGTTTAATATAAGAGCTTAATTCTTCCCATCTTAGGTTCATATTTCTAAGAGTCCCTTCATTCATAGTCACTGCCCCTCTCACTGTAGTATTTCCATTGTAGTATTTACTTCCGGAATATTAATGAAGAGCCAGCTTTAGAGGCTTAATTTTAAAAAGGAACATGCCCAGCCCTATGGAAGGGTATTAATTGCTATCTCTTAAAGGTTCACCTCGCATATATGTGCTAGTCGTTCCTGACTCTAGGGGTGATGTTCATCTCCGTTTCAAAGCTGAAGAGCCAGCTCTGTCTGAAGATGTCTCCATAGTCATGTGGCCGGCATGACTAAATGCCAAAGGCGCACGGAACACTGTTATCTTCCCACCAAAGGTGGTTCCTATTTTTCTACTTGCATTTTTACGTGCTTTCGAACTGCTTGGTTGACAGAAGCTGGGACAAATAATGGCAACTCATTCCATTATATGGCACTAGGGATTTGAACTGCCAACCTTTCTGATCAACAAGCTCAGCGTCTTAGCCATTGAGCCACTGCACCCCTTACTGCTATCTCTTATTGGGTCTTTAATTTTTTTTAAAAATTTGGGATGGAGTTCATTGATTGATTGGTTGGTTTTCAAAATGTAGATAAGTTAAATGATCATAGAAAATATTGCATCAGGCATGAACATTTACAAATTTATTACAGTGAAAAAGTACCAGAACTGATTTCTGATTATAATTACTGGTTTGATACCTTATTTTAATTCGTTATGTGTATTTTGTTTGAGATTATTGCACTTTTTTCTTTTTCAAAACTTTTTCAGTTTAGTACAGTACTCTTCATAGGCATGATGATCTAAAGTAGCAAATGGAAGAATTTCCTTTTTGCATTTTTTTCTCAAATTATAAGATGTGATTGTTATTTCTGATTACTGCTTTGGGTACATATTAAACTCAAAACGTAAAAAGACAAGTAGAAATATGTATGGTGCTGGTAGGTCTTATTTAGCAACCACAATTGAGATTGGCAGTTTGGCTGTGTAGGTGAGTGAAACTGTAACTGTACTTTTCATTTTACTGCAGCTTTCCTTTGCTTTACAGATCTGAAAATGTCGTAAATGCGAGGAATGGTCATAAACTTACTTTATCATTGTTGTAACTGCAAATATAGGACAACTTGTATAGAGGTTTATTTTAAACTACGTTACATCGTATCTTGTAATTGCTTTTTTTTTTTAAAGAGCTTTCCATTAAAATTCTTTTCTAAAACTAATTTAGAGAATTTTATTGTTCATTAAATACAGGTAGTCCTCATTTAGTGACTGCAATCCATTCCAGCAGATTGGTAGCTAAAGAACATGGTCCTAAACAAACCACGTGACTGAGGGAAAAAATGCTGCAAAGACACATTTAGATAAAATTTTCTCATTTAAATAAAGTTCTCTCACATGGTATCCTGTGCTTGACCCATTTTTCTCCCCTTTTTTGCCCCCTGGCAAGACAGGGAGATTGCTTAAACAAGCTATTTCTTCCGTAGCTGATTTTCTCCACAGCACAGCATATCCCTAAAAAGTGCTAACTGCAAGTTAACAAGCTCAGCTCTGTGACCTTAATTGGTTGATTAGAATCCTCTGGCTAACTGGCAGCTGCTGTATGAAACTGACCAGGCCTTAAATCAAGTTCACACAGGAGGCTTTTGTTGTTGTAAATGCATTGATCAAGAAATATTTTTTTATTATTATCATTTATTACCGTTGTATTTGTGAACAATCACTATCCAAGGAAGTTGCCACATGAGAACTACCTGTATAATTAAGACTTTCTATGATCAGATTATTATTGGATAAGTTGCTGAGATCTGAGCATTGTATCAAAATATTTGGATTTGTCTCATTTATGCCTTCCTTCTTTATTTGACCTGTGTGCTTCAATATTAATTGAGAGAAATAGAGCTTGGCTTTTTTCCCCTTATAACAGAATCCTTGTATAGCAGTTATTATAGTTACAAAAATTGCATTAATTTCAGAGTTTAGGGGATAGGATTGCATTAGTAAGTTCTGCTTCCTGACATTTCATATGATCATCCACACATAAAGTGCCAACAACTAAAGCATGTACATTTTTACACATGCAACCCGGTGTGTAGGTTTTACACAAAAGAGAATCCTTTACTATTATATGTTTATTTGATTTGAAAAATATACAATTAGCATGGTTGCTAGGAGAAAAAGTAACTTATTTTCATTATCTGTGGAAATATAAATCAGTGTTTATTGCTCAGTTATTGACCAAATTATTCAAGAATTTACTGATCAAATAGTATCAAAGTCTTCTAGAAGATTTTGAAAAGAAAAAAGATTGTATGTAGGATTCCAAGACAGCTTAATTGACAGCTGAGAAATAGGTAGGAAATATATACCTGTTGGTGCTTTGGTTTCCTTATCAGCTTTATGGCCACAGTATTCTTGCAGATCAGAGATTGAAGTTGTTGGCACAGGAAGAAGTTTCTTGTGACTCCTCAAAAGTTTGTACTGCCCTTTGTACTAACATCTGTCTGATGCTGATGGCCAAGATCACTCAAATTACCAGGTTGATGTATTTTTCCCTTCCATCTGAATAAAAAAGATGTCCTCTCTTTGTTGGTGGTTCATCTGGAATTAGATGGATAAAGGGGAAATTCGAAATTCATATAGAAGGTGAGAGTTGCCCATAGTAAATAAGCCTAATTTTGCTAGGGTGGCAGAAATGTCTACCATAGATGGGGTAGTTATGGACCTACGGTGAGGTTCACTGTCTTGGAATGCTTTGTTTGTTTGTTTGTTGGGGGGTGTTTGCGCATAGGCATCTGCATGGATAATGTCTAGAAGCAATTTACATATTTTTGGTTGATTCATGAAGGATCTGAATGTTCTGGTACATGATTTCGTTACTTCAGGATTCCTCTTAAAGGTTATAGAAAATTCAAGCCAATTCAACAGGCAGCATCCAGATTCTTGCCATTGTTCTATTATGAATCAGATACATGTCACTTTGGGTAAAAATCTCTTCTTTTTAATGTGCCCTTTCTTTTCCAATTAATGATGACTAAATGCTGTTTAGATTAAATAAACATTAAGAGGTGGGAGAGAAAAATCCTGACTAAAACGAGGATTGTTTAATAACTAACTACACTATTTATTTCATTATTCTCTTATTTTATATGGCCCTTTTCCTTTGTTATACATTAATGTTGATTTATTAGTCATACTACTTTAAAATCTAGCTTTTTAAAACATATTAAGCATAATTCAATATGAGCCAGTTGATCTTTCAGTGTGTTTTAAAACGTTTCCATTTAGACACAATATCAGCAACACTTCCTTTGTGCAAAATGTATCAAGTAGAACTCTGGCCTTGAGATTCATTTTCAAAGAAAAAATTCTGGGAAGGGGTTTGGAGCAAAGGAGAACATTGAATTGAATTGAATTTGAATTGAATTTATTAAAATTTATAGGCCGCCCTTTTCCCTGAGGGGACTCAGGGCGGCTCACAATCACAAGGAAGGGAAGTGCAACATCAAAAACAAAACAAAATGTGAACAAAGAAAAAATAGTAAAACACAACTTTCGTTCAACAATCAAACACTCGGGCGGGTGAATTAGGAACCTATCCCCAGGCCTGCTGGGAGAGCCAGATCTTGAGGGCCGCGCGGAAGGTCTGGACGGTGGTGAGGGTACGGATCTCAGCGGGGAGATCGTTCCACAGGGTCGGAGCTGCAACAGAAAAGGCTCTCCTCCGTGTGGTCGCCAGTCGGCATTGACTGGCAGATGGGATTCGGAGGAGGCCCAGTCTGTGCGATCGAATTGGTCGAAGGGAGGTAATCGGCAGGAGGCGGTCTCTCAAGTACCCAGATCCACTACCATGGAGTGCTTTAAAGGTGGTCATCAGTACCCTGAAGCGCACCCGGAGACCAACAGGTAGCCAGTGCAGCTCGCGGAGGACAGGTGTAACGTGGGCGAATCGCGGTGCGCCCACTATCACTCGCGCGGCTGCATTCTGGACTAACTGTAGTCGCCGGATGCACTTCAAGGGCAACCCCATGTAGAGCCCATTGCAGTATTCCAGCCTAGAGATCACAAGGGCTCGAGTGACTGTTGTGAGAGCCTCCCGGTCTAGGTAGGGCCGCAACTGGCGGACCAGGCGAACCTGGGCAAATGCCCCCCTGGTCACAGCTGACAGCTGATGGTCAAAAGTCAGCTGTGGATCCAGGAGGACTCCTAAGTTGCGGACCCTATCTGAGGGGTGTAAAATTTGACCCCCCAGCCTAAGTGTTGGTACATTCGCCAAATTATTGGGAGGGAAGCACAACAGCCACTCGGTCTTGTCCGGGTTGAGTACCAGTTTGTTAGCGCTCATCCAGTTCCTAACGGCCTCTAGACCCTGGTTCATCACGTCCACCGCTTCATTGAGTTGGCACGGGGCGGACAGATACAGTTGCGTATCGTCCGCATATTGGTGGTATTTTATCCCGTGCCTCCGAATGATCTCGCCCAGCGGTTTCATGTAAATGTTAAATAGTAGGGGGGATAAGACCGAACCCTGTGGCACCCCACATGTTAGGGGCCTCAGGGACGATCTCTGCCCCCCGACCAACACCGACTGCGACCTGTCCGAGAGGTAGGAGGAGAACCACTGTAAAACAGTGCCTCCCACTCCCACCTCCCGCAGTCGTCGCAGAAGGATACCATGGTCGATGGTATCGAAAGCCGCTGAGAGGTCGAGGAGAACCAGGATGGATGCATAGCCTCCATCTCTGGCCCTCCAGAGATCATCGGTCAATGCGACCAAAGCGGTTTCTGTGCTGTAACCAGGTCTGAAGCCGGACTGGAAGGGGTCAAGATAACTAGCTTCCTCCAAGGCCCGTTGAAGCTGGAAGGCCACCACCTTCTCAACAACCTTCCCGATAAAGGGGAGGTTGGAGACAGGACGAAAGTTGTTTAAAATGGCTGGATCCAAGGATGGTTTCTTCAGGAGGGGTCTCACCACCGCCGTTTTAAGTACGGCGGGGAAGTGCCCCCCCCGAAGGGAGGCGGTCACGACCGCCTGGATCCAGCCATGTGTCACCTCCCTGCTGTTGGCAACCAGCCAGGAGGGACACGGGTCCAGAATACAGGTGGAGGCACTTACAGCTCGAATGGCCTTGTCCACATCCCCAGAGGCAACATCCTGGAACTCAACCCAGAGATGATTTGCCAAGCGGTCCTCCTGTGTCTCGGCTGGATCTACTGCGGTGGAGTCCAAGTCCGACCGAAACCGAGCTATTTTGTCCGCCAAGAATTGAGCATAGTCCTCAGCCCTACCCTGCAAGGGGTCTCCCGCATCCCTCCTGTTAAGGAGGGAGCGGGTTATCCTAAACAGGGCGGCTGGGCGTGACTCGGCGGACGCAACCAAGGCAGAAATGTATGATCTTTTGGCAGTTCTTAATGCTCGAACGTAGTCCTTGGTGCAGGTGGTTAGAAGAGCTCGGTTCGCCTCGGACTTATCGGACCTCCACTGGTGCTCTAGGCATCTCCTCCGGCGTTTCTTCTCCCGGAGCTCCTCGGTAAACCAAGGGGGCCTCCGGGATCCACTGACCCGGAGGGGCCGTAGTGGCGCAATCCGATCAAGAGACTCCGACGCCGCCGAGTGCCAGGCGGCAACCAGAGTCTCCGCCGAACTGTGGGCGAGAGTATCAGGAATGGCCCCAAGCTCCGTCTGGAACCTCAATGGGTCCATAAGTCGCCTGGGGCGGAACCACCTGGTCGGTTCCTCCTCCCTACGGTGGGGGTTTGGCCTCCGGAAGTCAAGCCTCAGTAGGCAATGGTCTGACCACGACAGGGGTATGATCTCATTACCCCTCAGACCAAGATCACACATCCACTGCTCCGAGAGGAATACGAGGTCGAGCATGTGACCCGCTGCATGGGTTGGGCCCCGAATTACCTGGGTCAAGCCCATGGCTGTCATGGAAGCCATGAACTCCTGCGCCCCATCAGAGCGTTCACCGAGCGATGGCAAATTGAAGTCCCCCAGAACTATAAGCCTGGGGAACTCAACTGCCAGCTCGGCTACTGACTCGAGGAGCGAGGGGAGGGATGCTGCAACGCAGTTGGGAGGCAGGTACGTTAGCAGCAGACCCACTTGACCCTTGAGGTCCAACTTTATCAGCAGGGACTCACACCCGACAAGCTCCGGAGCAGGGACCCTACGAGGTAACAGAGACTCCCGGATTACAATAGCCACACCGCCACCCCTTCCCTGGGCTCTCGGCTGATGAAGCACCTGAAATCCCTCTGGGCACATCTCTACAAGGGGGACTCCTCCTTCTGTGCCCAGCCAGGTTTCAGTAATACATGCCAGGTCTGCCCTCTCGTCAACAATTAAGTCCCGGACGAGGGGAGCCTTGTGAATAACAGACCTGGCATTTAGCAACAGCAGCCTGAGACCAGGGTCCTGGGTACTCGCGCCATCTGGTCTTGGAGTGGGACTCAAAGGGCCGGAAGGAGGGATCTCTGTAATGTAGCGAACCCTCCTTCCCCGGTAATGGCTAGCCCTAAGGTCCCCGCCGTATCTGCCTCTCCCTGTCACGACCGCAATGCTCCGACCCACTCCCGTGGCCGTAGTCCCCCCAATCACCCCGGTACCCCCCGCCTTCCCTAGCAGGTCCTCCGAGCCAAGCATACTCAAACACTCACACAACCAGTCCCCACGTAATTATTAAAATACACAAATGCAACAGTAATAACAATAAAAGTGGGTCACTCACACACTTACATACAATCCCATATACTCAACATACTAAAGATAGAAGAAAAAGGGAGAGAAAAAAAAGAAGGAAATAAGAAGAATAAAAGTAGCGCAAAATTGTTAAAGTGCGAGTTCAGGGAGAGCCAAATAGTTCTCAGCAGATGGCTCTGCAACAGACAGATTCTGGGAAAATCCAGAAAGTCCAGAGTAGTTGAAGGAAGCAGGGGGCTTTCTCGCATACTGCAGTACCCCCGCTCATCTAATGGTGGCGCTCTCTGAGGCCAGAAGTCCAGGGTGGTATCAAGTAGCAGTGGCCGTGCCAGATGGAAATGCAGTCCAGAAGCCGCGCTCAAAAAAGAGTCAGATGTCGAACAGCAGAAGGCCCTATAGAAGGCCCTGCAGCAGCAGCAACCAGGTGGGGGGGAGAATTCACCGAAAGGAGGGGCCAAGCCGAAGGGAGCGGGAGGAGGGGGTGCCCAGCCAAGCTGGAATGGCAGTAGATGTAAACAGCCTCCCATTCTCTCCCAGTACTGTTCCTGGCTGATCACCTTCTCCATAGGGCGAACATTGAGGAAAATGTTCCTTCTGTCCTTTCCCTATACACCTTTCTTCATCACTAATTATCACTAATTTGGAATAAAAATGAAAAAGCATCTGAGGCTTAATAATAAGGATATAATTTAGGATAGTGAAATGGAGATAGATTTTTTGTAAATAGGACTATTACAAAAGATATTGATACTGATATGGAAAAGCTGTTATAAGTGTCATTTTGTGTTTTGTCTTTTAAATGTTGGAAAATTCAATAAATACTATTTTTTAAAAGGGAAGAAGCATCTGAGGTGAAATATATGATAGAAACTGTTGCAGTCTATTTAGAATAAATAGAATAGAATAACAAAGTTGGAAGGGACCTTGGAAGTTTTCTTGTCCAACCCCCTGCTTAGGCAGGAAATCCTATACTGCTTCAGACAAATGGTTATCCAATGTTGGAGCATTCACAACTTCTGAAGGCAAGTTGTTCCACTGATTAATTGTTTGTGATACCACAGTGTGGGTAGTTTTCTAAAATGTAGAAAATAGAACAATTCAGCCCTGTTTTGTTTGTGGTTTTATTTTATTATTTGCTTAGAAACAGAGCTTCTGGAAGGGGCAATCATTCTAGAAGTCATAAGAGTCTTTGCACTCCGTTACTGATCAAAAAGATCTCCTGCAGATGAAAGATGAAGAGAGTTGAAATGAGGTGTTGCTGCTAGAGCTGGAATATGTTTGTCTAAGTCCTAACACTGTAGTTTTGGAGGGAGGATGAACGAAGACCAAGGAAAGAGGTGCCTTGGGACAGCAAAGCAGAAAACCAGCTGAACTGCCAAAGGAGAGAAGACAAGCAGAGGCAGCTGCAAGCAGCCTGGAAGAAAGAAGAAACGGTCTTGCACAAAGAAAACAAGTGAGGAAGCCAAGCCTCACTCCCAGCAGATGAAAAGGAATCTCCAAGAGAGAGTGAAGCAGAACTGGAGCTGCTGTGCAAGGAAAGAGGAATGAAAGTGAAAGTTAAAAGGGAGTCTTAGAAGTAGTTACAAAAACAGCCATGTTTTGAAGGAGATTGTGTATCAAGTTAACTCAGAGGCTGTGTTACAGAAGAGAAAGCTTATTTATAAATAAACCTTTGGATTAATAACCATAAGTCCGTGGACCAGCTAGTAGACATAGAAGTAGGAAATATTTAGGTTTAGAATGTTACATCAGTAACAATTATGGTCCTGTAGCTGCATCATAATTAGCTTCCTGTAAGGATAAAAGACATTTCTACTTATTCTGTTTGTGTCTGTACCTTCCAAAAATAAATACATGGCAGATTACCAGGGAGCTCAAATCTTCAAGAACTTTGGGGATCCAAGGATGATATTAAACTGTATTTCAAGGAAATAGTTTGTCTAATCAGGAAATGAATAAAACTGTTTTGCTTAATTATCTGTTCAGCCATAGTCTCTTGTTCTACTATCACTCGTTTGCCAGACACTATTAAGAACAAATCTGTGAGCGCATTTTAAAATTAGTACATCAGAAACATTAGGCTCTAAAATGATTAAAACAATTCTCTAGACAAGTAGTATCTAGACGAATATTCATTAACTAAAGGAAAACTCCAAACATAACTTATTTTGGTTGTTGTTCTGAAAGAATGTGCAGAAAATTGACAAAGGTTACTTAAGCAAAATGTTGGTGTTTTATTGTAAAGCAACTCCCCCATGTATTTTTATTTTTTATTTAGTTTGTCACTCATGTACAGGATAACAGGAATAAGAATAAACATGAATAAAAACCAGGAAATGGGTACAAATATATGGGGACATTAGGACAGGGACATTAGGCACAACTAGATATTTCAATTCTTTCAGAAGTTGCATTGCTAATCAAACTACAGACAAGAAGCCTTACCTTCCTGGACCAGGGCCATAAAAAATTAGGATGCAGAGTAATAATTAATTAGTCTTTATTATTATTATTTTAACCATTAAATTGAACCAAGCAACATAATCCTGAACAGGTTACCTGGGAAAGCAGCAGATTCCACCTCTGCTGATATATTTAAGCAGAGGATAGATAGAGTTTGTCAGAATGTTTAATTTACATTCTTGCATTGAAGAAGGTTTTGTGTAGTGGTCTAAACCGCCTCTTCCAATTCTGTGTTTCCAAGTCAGTCCATTAATAAATGGGGGATTTGAGACAAGGTATTGCTTTGTAAAGTTGTACTTCATCCAGAATCACGAGGCAGATGAAGAATTTTGACAGATTGTGCTTATTACAGCTTTTCCCAACTTCCTATATATCAGAAGGAAAACATAGGGCAGCTTACTGATTCCTGTTGAAGCTTGCATTTGTTTCTTTGGCCTGGCTCTCTTTAAAAAAAAAAACAGTGAATACAGGTAATCCTGGTCTTATGATGACAATTGAGCCCCAAATCTCTGTTGCTAAATTTGTTAAGTAAATTTTGTCCCATTTTACAACTTTTCTTGCTACAGTTGTTAAGTGAATCACTGCAATTGTCAAATTGGTAACAATTGTTAAGTGATTCTGACTTCCCCATTGATTTTGCTCGTCAGAACATCACAAAAGTTGATCACGTATTTGTATTTGTATTTATTTGTCTTGTATGCCGCCCACTCCCGAAGGACTCCGGGCGGCTCACAATAGACAAGGGAAGGGGAAAGACTAGACAAGACAACACTTTAAAAACAAAACTGCAACATTCACAATTTCCGCGGGGCTGGATGTTTCACGTGACTCTGGGACACTGCAACTGTCATAAATATGAGTCTTTTGCCAAATGTCTGAATTCGATCTCATGATCATGGGGATGCTGCAATGGTTGTAAGTGTAAAAAATGGTCACAAGTCATTTTTTTCAGTACTGTTGTAACTGAGCAGTCACTAAATGAACTGTTGTAAGTCGAGCAGTTCTTCCTACCGCTCATTTGTCTTCCTTTTTTTAAAGAGAAGCAATTGCAACTCCTAATTGTATATCTTCATTTTCATATATGAGCACATCATTTCATTTTTTTCAGAACATTGTTAATTTTAAAAAAACCAGTTGGATTCTGTTTTTGTTTCCACTGCCCATGTTTGTCTTTTTAAAAAGAAATTGATGCATTTGTTCCACATCTATTTTTAATTTTTTTCCTGTAAATTGTAGTCTCTTTTTGTTTTCTTGTCTTCTCTTTCTTTCACAGTTCTACTCTTCTGCAAAATAAAAAATAACTCTTTCTAAATACTGAAATAGCAAAACTAAGGCATCTTTTTTAGAGAGAGAAAATATGGGGGTGGTTTGAAATAGAAACAGTTCTTAAGTCTTTGCCATCATGTTGTTTCTTCTCCCCAGCAAGATTTTACACATATGGATGTTTGGGAGAAATAGTGTTTAGGAGAGGAAAACAAAAATAACATTTGCCTCTATTTCTCTGGTCTTATTTTTTCCAAAACTCTTTTTCATTTAAAACCACAAGGTTTTAAGTTTGAGTTGCACAAATTGGTGTGTAACATGTAATTAGTTCCCAAAGCAGGAACTGATTTGTCTCAGACTGATCATATGTATATGAAATCTGGCTGTTGCTAAAAATAATTCCATTCACTGAATTTGTGCATGAATGTTGAGAGAGCACAAGTACAAAATTGGCAATCAGATAACATGAGCAAACAAAATTTCTGTAGTCAGTAGTTGCAAGAACCAGAAAACATTCTGGTTAATTAAAATTAAACAATAGTGTTAAACAATTGTTAGACGCAGGATGAATTGTATCTGTTTACAATGACTACATTTTTATTTTTATTTTGTTTAGGATTACAAAGAAAGAAAACTAATCCTCTGTTCTAGGGCAGGGGTGTCAAACTCACATCATCCCAGCGGCATCACATGACGTATTGGGACTTTTCCCCCTTCGCTAAACCAGGCGTGAGCGTGGCTAGCACAAGTTTGACAGCCCTGTTCTAGGACATTTGAAAATGGCATATTTGGTTTGCCAGAATGATTATGAAGAGTTCTATAATTTTGTTACTCTCTTGAATACTGTAAAACTAACAAAACACAGTATTTGTATTAGCACGTGCAAAGTGCTTATGATGGTAATAATTCCATGAAGGATGATATTAAAGATGGGTGTGCATTCTGTATTCTTAAATATTTATGAATTTGGGCCAAATCTCACCTCTCTCTTGGCTAGCTTAGTCTTTGAAATAGTTTTGTGTTACCTCTTTTCTCATTTCAGGCTCTTTTCGTTATCTACAGACTTTCTTAGCAACTAATAATAATTCCTATCTGAATAGTACCAAGTTTGATAATACACTGGAGGAGAGTAGAGCTTCTGGTCCTCCAGATACTAACTTTCATCTGACCCAGCATGAAATAGCTCTTCCAGCACTGATCCTCTTATTCAGATTATTTGACAAAAGGCTTATAGGTGTTATTTTAATGGATTAGGTATAGTTGTTGTTTTAGTGTTTTGATGCCATGTTGTCATAACGTTCCTAGCCCGGGGCCTCCTATTCCTGCCTCTTTAACTTCATTCCTTATAGTAGATATTCATGAACTGTCAGAAGTTATAATGCAACAAGTTATGGAAGGCCTCAAGTTCTTTATTCTTGCTATCATCTTGGTGACTTTGAGTCTAGCATAGTCTTCCCCAACATGTTGCCCCTCCCCCAAATATTATATTTGAGCAGGTTCAATATACACCTAAGAGATTAAACCAATTTCCATCTATGATTCAGTTCTTAACTTTTTTTTTTAGTCTTAGTAATTTGACCACTGATGCAAAGGACAGAACGTGAGTGAAAGGCACATTGCAAAAAACCAACATGCATTGTGTCCAAACCAGTCCACCATACTTCTTTGTGTATATGGATGCAAGTATAAAAGTGCCTAATTAAGGCACTTATGACTTTTATATATGACTCTCTTAATATCCAATTGGTAAAAATGCAGATATGCAGGCAAAGAATGAAAATTTAAGTTTTTCATTTTTCATTGTAGGCTTGATATAAGTAGCAATACCAATAACACTTAGACTTATATACCACTTTATAGTGCTTTACAGCCCTCTCTAAGCGGTTTACAGAGTCAGCATAAAGTTGTTAATTGCTTGCAGGAAAAGGGAATTCTTCTTGAGACCAGTACAGATAGTCTTTGACTTATGACCACAACTGAGCCCAGTCCTATAACCGTTGTTAAGGGAAATATTTGTTAAGTGAGTTTGTTCCATTTTGCGAAATTTCTTGCCACAGTTGTTAAACAAATCACCACAGTTGTTAAGTTAGTAACATGCTTGTTAAGTGAATCTGGCTTCCCCATTGACTTTGCTGATCAGAAGGTTGCAGAAGGGGTCACAGGATCCCAGGACACTACGACGGTCATAAATATGAACCAGTTGCCAAGCATCCAAATTTTGATCACATGATTATGGGGAAGCTGAAATGATCGTAAGTGTGAAAAATGGTCATGTCACTTTTTTCAGTGCTGTTGTATTTTTGAATGGTCATTAAACAAACAGTTGTTAGTCAAGGACTACCTATAGTTCCAGAAGATTTGTTTTGTGTTTGTTTTGTTTTGTGATAGCTAACCTTTTTGTTGTTGGGTGCCAAAAGTGCATGTGCATGATAGCGCTTGCGTGTGCCGGCACCCATAATGCAAAGTGCGTCCCCACATGCACATGTGTGCACAACCCCTGCTCACATCCAAAATGATCTTGGTATTTCCTCCAGGGGGACAAGGGAGGCTGTTTTCGCCCTCCCCAGGCTGCAGGAAAGCCTTCGGACCCTGGAAGGGCAAAAATGGCCTCCCCCGGCCCTCTGGAAGGCCGAAAATCAGCTGGCCGCCATGCAAATGTGCGCTGGAGCTTACGGCTCATGTGCTGACAGATATGGCTCAGCGTGTTACCTGTGGCACGCATGCCAAAGGTTCGCCATCACTGTTTTAGGGCATCTAAGAGCCCTGGTGGTGCAGTGGTTAGACTGCACCACAGTGGCAGGCTACTTATGCTGGCTGCCAGGGCATTTTGATTCTTACTGGCTCAAGGTTGATTCCGTCTTCCATCCTTCCGAGGTTGGTGAAATGAGGACCCAGATTGTTTAGGGCAATATGCTGACCCTGTAAATCACTTAGAGAGAGCTGTAAAGCACTCTGAAGCAGTATATAAGTCTAAGTGCTATTGCTATCAATCATGTAAATGAATTAAATTCCCTGGTACATCTTCTTCGTTATAATGCTAATCATCCCACATAGTGATTGCTGGTTGAATAGTTAAAAACTTGCATGTTAAATGAAAACATTCGCCTGGAGCATGGTGTTTGAAATGTGGCTTAAACAAAATCTATGAAAATTGTTGATTTCTACTAAAGTGGCTTCAGGAGTAATATATAGGCTGGAGTGTGGATTCCAGATATAGAAATTTGTAGCATGGTCCTCCTGGTCAATCATCTCTTCCCAGTTTTCCTCTCCTGTTTCTCCTAATTTATAATTCTATTCTGAATTAGATTTCCTTCTAGTATGTTTTGTTTCATACTACTGATGTTTATGGCAGCACTTCTTTTTGATTGCAAGAGATTCTTCATTTATAAGCAATTTTATAAGCAATTATAAATCTAACAGCAGTAAATCCCAAGGTCCATTGACACTGAAACCAGCCACTGGATGTTAATCACACTTCTTTGAATAACCAATTTTTCAGATCCTTACCACCATTGACTACATTATATTGATAACCATGAAGCTGTTTTACTGTCTTCTAGGTCCCACAACCCAGCGCCAGGTTCAAAATGGACCCTCTCCAGATGAAATTGAAATTCAGAGAAGGTAAGGAACCAAAATCTACAGAAATATTCAGATTTTCATTTTAAAAATAAACAGAAGCCAAATTGTTGCCTAATATTTAAACTTACATGTTGAATTCAGTCATTAGGGGATTTGTTTAGATAATACATTTGCCTTTATTTGTGAAAAATACATAGTTGCACATTCAGTTATTGAAGACAATGGTAAAAGATAGTTAGAATAACCCATAAGGTCATCTAGTCCAATGCACTGTTTAGGTTTAGTTTTGCTAGAGCGTTCCTGGCAGGTCACTCTCCAACTTCTGATAGAAGATTGCAAGCAAATATCTGCTCTTCCCACTGAGAACTTCACAGTCTGACTGCATTTCTTGTTAACCTTGGATTTTGATGTACAACTGAATATCATCAAATATCAACCTATGGTGTCTGATTACCTCTCCCAGGAGTTGCTATAGATGATAAATAGGAAAAACAAAAGAGTAAAACTCTAGGACACCCACAGCAGAAGGCCATAGGACAATCAATTGAAATTGACTCCTAAGGAAAAAGAAGCAAAACAGTGTTTCTTCACCCACAAAGGCAAATTGCAAGAAACAATGAATGGTAGTGTGGCAAGTAGCTTCAGAGCCACACAGTTCTGGGGCTGCTTACCAACCCATAGGCAAATGGCAGATTGGCCAAACAAGCAGAGATAAGGGGAAGGGAATGGAATAAGCAGTTGAAGGAGAGGCATTCTCTGACCTTGGAAGAACCAAAGCATGGGGCTTTGAGAGACCAAGCCAAGAATGGTTTGGATTTGGGAGGTGGGTGCCCTTGACTAGAATTTCATTAGGCATAACCATGGGAATGGGGAATGCCAGGACTGCTGTCACTAAGTGATACTGTCATATGACATTGTGCTTTATGATTGCATTTCTTAGCAATAGAAATTCTGGTCCCAACTGGTCATAACTCAAGGACTGCTTGTATCACTTTCTATCCTTGAGTGAAGATGATTCACAGTTAATAGAATTTGAGAAGTTGGCCATAAAACCTCTGAGGGACAAATGAGATTCCATGTAAGTGTCAGCCCTTGAAGCCATCTTTTACTTGGGATCTTCAGGGCTGCCATACTTAGAGCTGTGGGAAACTGGGAAGGGGAGATTGCACGGAGTGGTAGAGATAAATAGCCATAACAACATTCTTTTCTCTGGGAGTCAAGGACAATTCAGTCTACACCTGGAGTGGTGTGACTGGGAGGCATCTCCAGTTGGGATGGTGGAGTGATTGGACCACGTGATGGACATGTGGGTGATGGACATGTGGGGACATTGACTTTCCTTTGGGTGGGGACAACCCGGAAGCTTTCAGATTCGGGTTTTCCCAGATGTGCCAATATGATATCCCTAATAAAGTGGAACTTTGAGGAACTTCAAACCTCTGAGTCTTCTTTCATTGGGGTTGTTATTTGGAAAGCTGACAGTAAGATATCTTGATGAGCTAGCTTGCAACCAAGATGAAATATTTGAAGTATGGGAAGATAATGATTTGCATTGTTTTTTAAAATTCAAATGGCACTATTTTTCTGAAAGTAATTTCACATAGTTGAGATTTGTCCATCATTTTTACAAGAATTATATTTTAGAATTCATGCAACTTTAATTATATAAATCCTAGCACACAATCTTGGATATTTAAGACACTAATGCAAGCTCACTAGAATTACTAAAAAAAAAATCTATATGTGGAAAACCCTACTACAAAAATTTTAAATGACAATTTTCTGTCATAGTCATATTGCTCTTAAGCTAGAAAAACTTATAGCACTCTATGTATGCATTTATTTATTAGATTTATTGGGTCATCTATCTCATAGAAAGCAACACAATGAGAACATAAATACAAAAGCAAATATATATTAAAAAACCAGAAATAACCAGAATTACAGAATTGGAGGGAACTTTGAAGGTCTTCTAATCCATTCCCCTGCTCAAGCAGACACTCTATACCATTTCAGACAAACAGCTGTCCAATCTCTTCTTAAAAACCCCTAGTGATGGAAATACCCACAACATCCAAATAACCTAATCAGCCAGATGATAAATTCACATAGCTCAGAAGATTGCCAATTATCAATCCCACATCTGAGAGAACAACCAGATCTTAAGGGCTTTGCAGAAAGCCAGCCAAATTGGAGCTAATACGATGGTAGGAAGAATTGTATTCCAAATAGCAGGTCCTGCTACAGGGAGCCATGCTTTCTGGGACATGCCAGGTCAAACTCTTCAATTGATAAGATGTAAAGCATGACCATGCTACTAGAACTGATGGGCCCGTTAGAGACAAAAGGTGATCCTAACATGTGTATCTATTTAAAATAGCTAATATAAAATTAGCTGTCACTAAACATTTGGTATGTGTAGTATCAGTGAAGTTAGCATAACTCTGAATCACTGTCTTATTGAAAACAGTTGAATGCACACTTAACTTTCTTTTCCAGTAAACCAAGTTACCACAAGGGGATGAGGGTGTAAGTTTGAAAATTGAAGTATCTTTTTTTAAATTTTGTGTAACTTAGCACAGCAACTAAAGGGAGATGACTGTGTCTAGTGCTGTGATCCTGTAATACTGTTCAAGTATGTCTTGATTATTTGCAGAGCTATTTAATCATCAATATGTTAAAAGAGCAGTTGTGTTTCTATATTTGCATGTCTAGAGCTCTCGCAGCTTCTCAGCCAATTATTGTTTGCTCTTTTGGGACAATAGCTGAGCACATAGAACTGCCATCCAATCAGTGCTCATTTTCTGCCTGTTCAAAGCTAAATTGTATCTGAGCATTCTCTTAATTTCACCAATTCTATGCCCTACTAATAGTAAATAATAATAATCCCCTCTCCTTCTTCATAAATGGAATAAAAATAAATTGCTGCTGTTTCTCATCCCCTACACTTCTTTTTGCATTTCTATTTGTGGACATTTTTCCAGGATTGGGGGGCGGGGGGAGGAATTCCAGAAGGTGGTGTGGGGGAAGTGTGAAATATAACCAAGTGTATAAAGAATATTCAACAGTTTCCTACGTGGCATGGTGGCAGACCTCCATTCTTTCCTATCCTCTTAATCATGCCAGGACATCACTACAACAGGAGCCAGGCAATTGGCACAGGGCAAAAGAATAATTCCATCTAGTGAGAACATACATACAGTGCAAACGTACACATTCTTTCTGAAGGGACTTTTGCTGGGCAGAGATGATACTTTTTCTTCCACTTGCTAAAACAGTCCTTGCAATAAATATAATTAGTATTTCATAGATCTGGTGATGATATTGTAGAATTGGTGTTGAAGGAACAGCAAATACCATAATATCTCATAGCCAGGCTATGGCTAAAAACATAGATTCCATAATATATATCTTCAATAAAGGCAGTTTTCCATTCCGTACATGCGTAATGCTTCTTGATAAGTCATAACCTCATGTACTATTGAATATACGTTGAATCACTACTAACATTGCAGTGGGCAAGTACAATTCAGATTTCTGGTTTATCATGAACAAGCAGGTATGCTGGTATGGGCTGCTTGATCACCCCTACTTGGCTGTTCTTACAATTGGGAAGAAGGCCTGAGCTAAAAATATCCTTAAGACTTAAGTGGACTCCAGGGATGTTTTTTCTTTTAGCAAGCCAATATCATAAATCAGTGATCTTGGCTTATAAACCTGGCTTACCTAATAATAATATTAGGTTAATATTGTTATAATGTATTAAACAGTATTCTGTGGTGGCACAGTGGTTAGAATGCAGTATTGCAGACTAATTCTGCTGACTGCCAGGCTTTCAATCCTGACTGGCTCAAGATTGACTCAGCCTTCCATCCTTCCGAGGTCAGTAAAATGACCCAAATAGGCTGACTCTGTAAACCGCTTAGAGAGGGCTGTAAAGCATTGCAAAGCATTATGTAAGTCTAAATGCTATTGCTATTGCTATTCCTCTAGAAAGGATAATATGTATGTAGGTGTTCTTTTTTTAATGCCTGTTTTTAATGTCTTGATTGTACATTGTAGATTTTGGGGGGATTTTTTAAAAAGAAAAAAAATGAAGTTTTGTGTTTGTAGTTTGTATTTATTTTATTTTAAATAAAATTAAAATAGAATATAAAAAATTCTGGCTTGCCAGGCAAGATACAAATTAGAGATCTGACCATGAAAAGAAGTAAGTTTCTTGCTTTCTTCTTCAGATAACTAATGTTTTTCAGAAATCTAGCTTCGTTTGAGCTGGATCATTGAATAGAAATCAAACGTTCTTTATTGTCCAATGACTGCACAGAGATTTTTTTTTATATCTCCCAATTGGACCCTCCTTGTGATAAGTGGATTCTCAAATGCATTTGGGGAACTAAAGTTGGGTTCTTTTTAAACCTTTTTATTATAGGCAAGCGATGGAGCAGCAGCAGCAGCAACGCCAAGAATCCCTGGAAAGAAGAACCTCTACCACAGGCATGTATCATGCTTTTGGAAGCCAAGAGAGAACTACTTCCCCACCCCTTGATTTTCCCTATTAACTTCTGGCTGTTCCTTGTGCTTTTATTGAAAAAGTTTGGCTTCTCGTCTGTTGCTACAATTATTCTGTGGTTTCAGTTACTAAATTCATACATAATGCATACAGGGGTGTTTTTGCATTGAAATGCAATGCAGCAGGTAGTGGGTTTTTTAAATTATTCTTTCTAATTTTTGTTAGGGTGTTTTTACTGTTAGGAATTAAATCAATTTTGCTTGAAATTACCCAAAGTGCAAATAGAAAGCTCATAATGATTACATTCTCACATTCTATCTTTATTTCACATAGAAACATAGCACAAATAACAAGAGAGAGTTCACTTTGTACCCCAAGATTCTTAATTTTGTATGTCTGAAAATTCTCTTTAATTTTTTATATAGTGTGATTGTGATTGTTCTTTTGTCTTTCTCACAAAACAACAGGTTGTTTTAAATTGAAAATTAGTTTTTCTATGTCTGTACCAATCTGCTGCTTCCCACATTGTCCATGCTCCCATAATTATGTAGTTTGGGAGATCTTATGGGAAGAATGAAGTTGCATTCACTCTCTATAGAGATACCTCTTCAGCATGGGAACTGACCAAAATTAGTCAGCTATGCATTATAGTCCTCACTTACTTGGTTTCTGCAATAGATTTGTTATTGAAGTTTATGTATAGATGTGGCAACTACACAGACATAGCAGCCCCAAAATTTAACAACATGCAAAAGAACTTTAACGTGGTGCAACATGGTTTGCAATATGCCTAATCATAATTGGTTGTGAATTACTGCTTCTCTGAACAGAAGGGTATCATCTGTAGTTAAGAGATAATCCACACGGGGCATAGAATTCCACCACTGAGATCACAGGGATAGTCCAGGTTTGTCTTCCCCATAGAGGTATCAGGTATATTGGAAATAGGTGCCAGAATTGCCAGTCATTGTGGCCACTGATAAATAATAATAGGGAATTTTGGGAGCTCGAGTGAAGAAGAGTATGATACATAAGTTAATGATTGCTTTGGCCCAATCAACTTTATTGGGTACTTTAGCAATACTACTGCAAAACAGATGTAGATGTAATTAATATTGGGAAAAGATTCTATGGGTCACCCTGTAAATCATAACGAAGAAGGATACAGGTACAATATAAGTAAGGAAGCACAATATAAAAAGTGGTATGTGAATACAACAAATAGAAACAAGTTTGGCAAATAAGAGTCTATGTTAGATGGGTAGGGTCTTGAAAGTGGGTTTTTAATAAAATTGGTTGTAAAGTTTAAAGTCTACTAATCACAGGGCAGTTCAGTGCTGTGTCTTCTGTTGGCTCTAAACTAAACAAATTAGCAGCTTTTCTGGCTTCTTCTGAATAACCATGATACCTGTATCTTCACTAATCTTTTTTAACTATTAAGCATTGGGATCATTTTGATTTATTTTTTGTTTCATTCCCTTTTCCCCCTGTCTTCTAACCATGATGCTTTCTGTCATTCCTCAGTGCCAACCCATATTATTCTTTTTCCCTTTTCTGTTCTTTATAGTCTCCACCATTCAGATTAAAGTGTCTTCTTCCCCTTTTCACTGCCAGTCTCCTCCTCCTGACTACAGTAACTACAATGCTTCTACTTCCACTGGTGCAATTGTTCCTCCTCCTCCTCCTTATGCCAAAGCAGTCTCATCAGCATCTGCTGTCCCTGAACCTGATAGCAAGGCCTCTTTCAGATCTGCTCATAGGGTCCGGGAATCCCCTCTGCGTAGCCATCAGTATTCTCCCTCTGAATTCCCACCATCTCCTGGCCCTTCCTTTCCACCAACTTGGCCAGGTTACAGAACTGTTACACGAAGCACCAAGGAAATCTCTTTATCTCCACCTCTTGCCTCTGCTTCCCCACATCAGTCCATAAGATGTTCTTCCCTGTCATATTCTCCTCAAGCTGCTTCTCCTCCTCTGACCTTTACATCCCCTATACAGAAGGGGCTGATTCTGCAGCCCCATATTCCAGTAGTCCTTCCTGTGATTGCTGCCCAGAATGGCAGACTCCAGGGGCCTACAGATGCAGTGGTCCAAGATGCCTCAGCAAATGTACCTCAGTCAGGTCTGAACGGCCGACATGAAGATTGTTTAGTTACACAAATTCCTCTAAGCTCCTCTAGGATGCAGCCAAAGAGAAAAGATCAATCTTTTTTCTCCTATTTAGAAGCAGTGCCCATTTCACATTTACCTGTTGTGACCAGCCCACCTGGGTCCTTTATCCAGGCTTTTTCTTGGCCCTCCCAACAGTTGCCTCATTCTCCACACCAGCTCTATCCATCTATGTCACACTTTGTTTCATTACACCCTCATTATGCTGCTTTTTCTGAGATGAATTTGTCCAAGAGGACTCCTTCTTACATGGCTTCATCTACCTTTTCCCACATGAGTAAGTACTTGCACTTGAAAATATGTAGATGCATTTCCTTTTTTAACACATATGTTTTAAATAAATATATATTTATATAGCAAAACACAGTCTTCAATGGTTAAAAAAACCTGTTTTCCATTCAGTCTTTTAGTAACCCTTTAGGTGCTTATGATGAATTCATGATATAAACTACCATCTAGAGCAGTGGTTCTCAACCTGTGGGTTGTGACCCCTTTGGAGGTCGAACGTCCCTTTCACAGGATTCGCCTAAGACCATCCACCTCCACAGGTGTCGCCCATGCTCAGGAGCACGTAGTGAAGTGGCAGGTGCATAAAGAGGACCGGGTGTGAAGCAGCCTCCTCCCAGCTCCGGGCACAACCTAGATGCCGCCCCGCCCGGTCTCTATGCCAGGAAAAGGCCGAGGCGCTGAAAGAGCAGAGAGACGGGTTCTTCTGGGTGGCGGATCAGCCTCGGCTCTGGCGGACATCCGAAGCGAGCATGGTCGGCAGTGCTGCTTCAGCCCAGCTGCCTGCACAGGGGCTCAAAGGCACACAGAGAGCAGGAGACCGGGGGGGGCAGTTGGGCCACCCGCTTCAGCCGGCGGGATGGGCTCTCATCCAGGCAGGCGCATGCCGGGATTCAAGCCGCCTTGGGCCTGGACGCTGCCTTTGTCATCCCCACTGCCGGTCCTGTACTGCAGCCTAAACTGAGCTCAAAGGCTTTTTGGCCCCCAGGAAGGGCTGGCAGGAGAGGCCGGAGGGTAGGACAGGTCCTGCCCACCCATTCCTTCCATCCCGAGGAATTCCACTTGGGATGGAAGCACAGTTCGATGTAGCTTAAGCCTCCATTTAAAATCCCATTTAAAGAGCAACTTCTTAATCTGTGTTTAAGAAAGGAAGAAGGAAAAAGGAAGAAAAGAGAGGGAGGAATGGAAAGAAAGAAGAAAAGGGGGAGGAATGGAAAGAAAGAAAGAAGAAAAGGGAGGGAGGAATGGAAAGAAAGAAAGAAAAGAAAAGAGAGGGAGGAATGGAAAGAAAGAAGAAAAGGGGGAGGAATGGAAAGAAAGAAAGAAAGAAAGAAAGAAGAAAAGGGAGGGAGGAATGGAAAGAAAGAAAAGAAAAGAGAGGGAGGAATGGAAAGAAAGAAGAAAAGGGGGAGGAATGGAAAGAAAGAAAGAAGAAAAGGGAGGGAGGAATGGAAAGAAAGAAAGAAAAAAAGGGAAGGAGGAATGGAAAGAAAGAAAAAAGGGGAGGGAGGAATGGAAAGAAAGAAGAAAAGAGGGAGGAATGGAAAGAAAGAAAGAAGAAAAGGGAGGGAGGAATGGAAAGAAAGAAAGAAAAGAAAAGAGAGGGAGGAATGGAAAGAAAGAAGAAAAGGGGGAGGAATGGAAAGAAAGAAAGAAAGAAAGAAAGAAAGAAAGAAAGAAAGAAGAAAAGGGAGGGAGGAATGGAAAGAAAGAAAGAAAAAAAGGGAAGGAGGAATGGAAAGAAAGAAAAAAGGGGAGGGAGGAATGGAAAGAAAGAAGAAAAGGAGGAATGGAAAGAAAGAAAGAAGAAAAGGGAGGGAGGAATGGAAAGAAAGAAAGAAAAGAAAAGAGAGGGAGGAATGGAAAGAAAGAAGAAAAGGGGGAGGAATGGAAAGAAAGAAAGAAAGAAAGAAAGAAAGAAAGAAGAAAAGGGAGGGAGGAATGGAAAGAAAGAAAAGAAAAGAGAGGGAGGAATGGAAAGAAAGAAGAAAAGGGGGAGGAATGGAAAGAAAGAAAGAAGAAAAGGGAGGGAGGAATGGAAAGAAAGAAAGAAAAAAAGGGAAGGAGGAATGGAAAGAAAGAAAAAAGGGGAGGGAGGAATGGAAAGAAAGAAGAAAAGAGGGAGGAATGGAAAGAAAGAAAGAAAAAGAAAAGAAAAAAGAGAAAAAAACTGGGTGGGTTGGGGGAACAGAATGTAAAAAAAGTAAACTTAATAAAGTGAAAC
This sequence comes from Thamnophis sirtalis, assembly GCF_051295495.1. Lineage (NCBI taxonomy): Eukaryota > Metazoa > Chordata > Lepidosauria > Squamata > Natricidae > Thamnophis > Thamnophis sirtalis. The sequence continues at coordinate 142,056,776 of NW_028261381.1, forward strand.
TCATGTAAACCACAAACTGCTGCTGGAGGCAGGCAGGGAGGTTGTTTTATCTTGGAAAATCCCAGCCTGGCTGATCTTCTCCTAAACCAAGATTGGCAGATTAATCACTATGCTTTAATTATGTTCAATTTGTAATAATGAAAATACATCCTGCATATCAGATATTTACATCACAATTCATAACAGTAGCAAAATTACAGTTATGAAGTAGCAACAAAAATAATTTTATGGTTGGGGGTCACCACAACAATGAGGAACTGTATTAAAGGATCGTGGCATTGGGAAGGTTGAGAACCACTGATCTAGAGAATGCTGTAAATGATGTCATGTAAAATCATGATTATTTTAGGGCAACCTTTTCTACACTTGGTAGATTCTAAGTTTAGTAATGGCTATGCTATTTGAGCCGTTGAAAGTGATGTATGTGGAATATATCAGGGTTGGGAAATTACTGGTTTAGTGCCCTAATTTCTATTAAATGATCAAAACGTTTTCAATGAAAGAGCATAGAAGACAGGAAATAATTATAGTTAAGATGTCATAAAGGTAGATCTGTGATTGGTAGCTGAAAAATCTGACAAGAGTATTATATTTGTATATTATATATTTGTGTCTATAATGTGTTGTAATCTGGACACTTTAAAGCGGAGAAACCAACATTTTAGTAGCAAAGAAATGCACTTATTTTTTTAATAGGTCACTAGGACAATAGCAGGTATAACAAAGAGGAGAGAGTTGGCATGAGCAGAAATGTTCCTTCTTTTTACAGAATGTGTTTCAAAGCTGTAGAAATCTTTCTCTGTTTCACTACTCCAAGCCTATTTTATGGTATACATTATTGTTTGTTTTTAGCTTCAGAATTATAGGAATTATTGCTACAGTTGTTTGGTAAATGCAATATTGTAATTCAGTGACCCAATTGGTACCATTTCCAGGCTTGAATTAAAGATGTTTAGGTACCATATGCAAGCCTTGTGCTGTAAATTACTTGTGCTTGCACTAAAAAATGTTCAGGCATATCACAATTTAAAAAGGAAGAAAAGCCCAGACCCAATCCTGTACATATTTGTGATGTGGTTCTGCTTACTTTATAAGTTGCCATCAAGATGTTATATGCAGCTGCTCTTGGCCACCAAAAGGTTCCACATCCCTGATAAAAATTGCTGTCTATGCTGATTCTGCTAGAATAGTTGTGAACTATCATTAGTCAAACAGTCCTACTCATATTATAGGCAACCATTACTGAAATTGGAATGGACACTTTGTGAGGTAGTTTCTTGTCGTTTTAATGTGACAGCTGAATACAGTACTGTTAACTCCTGTTTTATGAGAGTCTTGGATAGGAAAATGAAGAATACTTTACAAATTCAAATATTGCCATAGCCTTGAATTTAGAAATGGTTTCCAAAATGTAGATTAAAATTGCATGTTATTTTATGACAATAAAAAGCTAAACTGAAGCAAGAAGAAATCCTAATAAAATGAAAGTACAGGTAGTTCACTTGGGAAAAGTATATTTATGCAGAAGGGAGAATTGATGGTTGAATGCAAAATAGGTAATTGTTACTCAACAGAATTATTTCTTTAAAAAAAACTACTCGAAATGCAATAATCAAAATAGATACTTCTTCATACATTAAGGTCATAAAACTCAAGAGCTCTGGAAGATAATTCAATATGGAATGAAACATGCTTTAAATCCTCACTTTTGTTTCTTGCCCGCTGTTTTTTTAAAGCATTACTAAGCCTTATATTGACAATATATCACTAGCTAAGACACTGAGCTTGTCAATCAGAAAGCTGGGCAGTTCAGCAGTTCAAATCCCTAGCACCGCGTAACAGAGTGAGCTCCCATTACTTGTCCCAGCTTTTGCCAACCTAGCAGTTCGAAAGCACGTAAAAATGCAAGTAGAAAAAATAGGAACCACTTTTGGTGAGAAGGTAACAGCATTCCATACGCCTTCAGCATTGAGTCATGCCAGCCGCATGACTACAGAAACATCTTTGGACAGTGCTGGCTCTTCGGCTTTGAAATGGAAATGAGCACCACCCTCTAGAGTCGGGAATGACTAGCACATATATGTGAGGGGAACCTTTACCTTGCAAAATATACTGAGCATATGATAACTTTTTTATGATGCTTACTGGAAATTACTAATTTCTTTTTTAGATGAACAGCAGGCTTAACTACGAGAATATGCTGATTAAAGCCTGATACTGATTTCAGTTTAACCTTAAAAATATTTATAAAATATAATTCTGCACATGTATTATTATACCACTTTTGAAGATTGGGATTTTTGGTATAAGTTTTTAATATACTAGATTTTGCCCAATTCATTATAATAAGGACAGGCTTCTGAAATAAGTTAAAAACTCTTAATTTTTTCTTAATGATTATTTGTATTGGGTGCTAATTATTGATTATTGGCTTGGTTGTAATAATGGTTTTAAAGGGCTAAATTAATGTAAGGCTACTTTTATATGAAACACTGAAGTTATGTTACTTTGAAAAAAAGATGGAGGGTGACAATGATATAACATAACATCTAATACCCGAAAATACTTATTCAAAATATAATGAAAGTGTCAAGCGCCAAGGAAATTAGGAGATTCAGACACCTCAAATGAATATAAAGATTTATTGTAAATTTAAGCTCTCTACACGAACCTGACCAACTAATAGTCCAAGGAAATGAGCAAGGTAGAATGGACTTAGATCTCTTGTGGGTGCGCATGACTTATGACATATTTGAACTCGGGCTCAGCCTGGTCATCTCCTACAGAAAGAACACTTAATCAAAAGCTAATTATAAAGGCCAGGTCAAAGTCTATTTATTAGCCTAATTATGAAAAATACTTATTCTTAACTAGAGAGAGAAGGACTTGCAATGAATCTATTACAGTGATTATTCCTCAATATTTCTCTTAACCTGCCTGCTAATATGTTTGTGTTCTAAAATTGTAACTTTAAAAAGAGAAGTATCATATACTTTGTTACCTGGAAACAATTTTAATCTGGTAACAAGAAGAGCAAACTATTACATAAATTGGAAACCATGCAGATTGTATCTAATACAATAGAATAAAATTTTACATATAGGTGAGATCCCTGTTGGATCAGATCAGAAGTATACATATCTAATGTCTTGCTTCTATGCTGTTTTTAGATACTTGTGGTAAAACACAGAGACTCCAAGAAAACTGGTTCTACCTTTAGAAAATACATTGAATCTAGATTATTGGGGGAGGGGGGAATTAGGAACATTATACAAATCTTTCCTCTCTATATTATTTTGATGTGGATAATTTAGCCAGTATATATGAAGTATCTGAAAAACAATACACCAGGGCACTTAGGGCAGCGAAAAGATCTCATATAGCCACCTTGGTTGCGTCCGCTGAGTCCCGCCCAGCCGCCCTGTTTAGGATAACCCGCTCCCTATTAAATAAAAGGGAAGCGGGGGAACCCTTGCAGGGCAGAGCTGAGGATTATGCCCAATTCTTAGCGGACAAAATTGCTCGGTTTCGGTCGGACTTGGACTCCATCCCCGCAGTTCCAGCCGAGGCACAAGAGGATCAAGTAGGACACCTCTGGGTTGAGTTTCAGGATGTTACCCCCGGGGATGTGGACAAGGCCATGAGGGCTGTAAGTGCCTCCACCTGTGTACTGGATCCGTGTCCCTCATGGCTGGTTACTAACAGCAGTGAGGTGACACGAGGCTGGATCCAGGCGGTTGTGACCGCCTCTCTTCGGGAGGGGAACTTCCCCGCCGCACTGAAAGCGGCGGTGGTGAGACCCCTCCTAAAGAAGCCATCTTTGGATCCAGCTGTTCTTAATAACTATCGCCCAGTCTCCAACCTTCCCTTCCTCGGGAAGGTTGTTGAGAAGGTGGTGGCCTTCCAGCTCCAACGGTCCTTGGAGGAAGCAAACTATCTCGACCCCTTCCAGTCAGGCTTCAGACCCGGTTACAGCACAGAAACCGCTTTGGTCGCATTGACCGATGATCTCTGGAGGGCCAGAGATGGAGGACATTCCTCCATCCTGGTCCTCCTTGACCTCTCGGCGGCTTTCGATACCATCGACCATGGTATCCTTCTGCGACGACTGCGGGAGGTGGGGGTGGGAGGCACCGTGTTGCGGTGGTTCTCCTCCTACCTCTCGGACAGGTCGCAGTCGGTGTTAGTGGGGGGGCAGAGATCGTCCCCTAGGCCCCTAACTTATGGGGTGCCTCAGGGCTCGGTCCTGTCCCCCCTACTATTCAACATCTACATGAAACCGCTGGGAGAGATCATCCGCAGGCACGGGATCAGATACCATCAATATGCGGACGATACTCAACTGTATCTGTCCGCCCCGTGCCAACTCAATGAAGCGGCAGACGTGATGAACCGAGGCCTTGAAGCCGTTATGGACTGGATGAGGGTTAACAAGCTTGTGCTCAACCCAGAAAAGACCGAGTGGCTGTTGTGTTTCCCTCCCAAAGATTCCACCAATATTCCATCTCTCAGGCTGGGGGGTCAAATTCTATACCCCTCAGAGAGGGTTCGCAACTTGGGAGTCCTCCTGGATCCACAGCTATCGTTTGACCACCACTTGACGGCTGTGACCAGGGGGGCATTTGCCCTGGTGCGCCAGTTGCGACCCTACCTGAATCGGGAGGCTCTCACAACAGTCACCCGGGCCCTTGTGACCTCTAGGCTGGAATACTGCAATGTGCTCTACATGGGGCTGCCCTTGAAGAGCATCCGGCGACTTCAGCTAGTACAGAACGCGGCCGCGCGAGTGATTGTGGGTGCACCTCGGTTCACCCACATAACACCTATCCTCCGCGAGCTGCGCTGGCTACCTGTCGAGCTCCGGATGCGCTTCAAGGTGTTATTAGTCACCCATAAAGCCCTCCATGGTAGTGGATCTGGATACTTGAGAGACCGCCTTCTGCCAATTACCTCCCTGCGACCAATAAGATCACATAGATTAGGCCTCCTCCGTATTCCATCGGCCAGCCAATGCCGGCTGGCAACTACAAGGAGGAGGGCCTTCTCAGTAGTAGCCCCGACCCTTTGGAACGAGCTCCCCGTGGAGATTCGTACCCTCTCCACCGTCCAGGCCTTCCGCACAGCCTTAAGAACTGGCTAGCCCGTCAGGCCTGGGGACAAGGATAGCCGCCCCTCCCGAATGATGAATGTATGTTGTTTACTATTTTATTATATGTTCTTATGTCAATGTCTGTATTTCCCCCTCCCTGGTTTTATGTGAGCCGCCCTGAGTCCCCTCAGGGAAAAGGGCGGCCTACAAATATTAATAAATCTCTAAATCTCTAAATTTGTCTGAAAGAACAACGTCAAAACTTTTGAATGAACAGTCCCTTATGATTAATCAAATTAATCATTGAATTTCAACAAGGCTTACTGGCTTATGAAAAAGTCCTTGATTAAGACTGGGAAAGAAGTCTGCATGTTTGGTGTTACACCTGAGCCAATATTGTTACACCTGAGATATGATTGGACTGCTCAGTTTGTTCTCACAGGTAACTGTGTAATGAAATGCTAGTTTATACGAAGGTCCACTGCAATTATCACTGATGCTGCTCTGCTTTGGCACTGTGACCATTACAGGAGCAACATATTTGAGAGATGGGGTTCTTTTGAAATCTATACTATATAACAAGTTTGATGGCAATGGATTTAATCTCATTTTAGAAAAATTAATTCTATATTCACTTAAATGTAAACTGCTAAAATATATAGGAAACAGAAAAAGGTAATTTATTGTAATGGTTAGGGGTAAATTTGGCCTTTGCCACTTGTAACATGCCAATATCATACATACAAATAATAGGGATAAGCACCAATAAAGTGTTTGAGTCGTCTGTTTAAACCACCTGCCTGCATAAGAACCATATAGAACTTCTTTGCCTTTGAAAATAGAATTTCAACTAGGATTTAATTGTACTTAGTCAAGCTTTTCTTTTTGGAGAAATTATGTGGTTCCCAAAAAAATAACAGAATTAGAAACACAATTTGGAAGCATTTAAAAGAACTCTTAAAAATGTCACCTGAATTGAGTTGTGTAATGTTACTGTTGACAGCCGTACTCCAGAATGGAGCTTCATGTAAGATTTGAGATGAGATTTTTTGATTAAAAGCCTTGAATAAGAATGCTGAAGCAAAGCCATCATTATACCTGAAAATAATGCCCATATTGTAGCTATAATTCTCAACTTGAGTTTATCATATAATGTTGAATCCTTCTTTTCCCCTTCTCATGTTCAGTTTAATTACTGCAAGGTATGTAGGTTTTACTGGACATTATTATGTACACAGATGCATTATTTTTAATTTACTACACATTGCTATTTTTTTATAAAATGCTGAGATATATCCCGTTCCTGGTGTAGCATTCCTAAGTCTAAAATAAGGCATCCAACTACAGACTAAATATGGTAGAGAGAGATGCCAGCTGTTTGTTACAGGCAAGAGGGAAGACCTAAGTTATTTCCCAACAAGCTCTATGGTTGGTGTGGCAGTGATAAAATCGCTTGAGAGATTCTGATGATTCTAGAAACTGTCTCTCTGATGGCTTTCATTTTGACTGCTATTATTGGCCCAAGCAACTGTCAGTAAAGAAAGCAAACAAGACAATACATTCCAGTTCCTGAATGACAATTCTTCGTTTCAGGTCCTACCCTACCACCAGGTCACCCCTCTGTTGCCACTGGAATACCCACATCATCTGGTGGACCACCCCCTCCTCCTCCTCCTCCCCCTCCACCTACGGGAACCGCACCTCCTCCTCCTCCCCCATTGCCAGCAGGTGGAGGATCTAGCATTGATGACGGATCAATGTCAGGACTAGCAGCGGCTCTGGCTGGTGCCAAACTAAGAAGAGTGCAACGGGTAAGGATCTTGGCTGTGATAGAAGCATTATAAGCTTAAAATTGGGATCTTGAAATTCTAATATATAAAGAAGTATGAATGGATGTCTTTGGTGTTTAGAGTTTTCTAACAGTTAAATTATTAATGCTTATGGACTCTACATTGTTGGCTTCTGTCCTAAAAGCCAGAGGATGGATCTGGAGGTTCTAGTCCCAGTGGTGCTGCCAAGAGTGATGCCAATCGAACAAGTAGTGGAGGAGGCGGTCTTATGGAGGAAATGAATAAACTATTGGCAAAAAGGTTAGTGATGGTGATCGTGACAAGCAGTATCTCTTTTTTCTTACCCACAGTTTCAAAAAGACTACAAGGAATTGGTCCATGCAGGCTAAATCGCCCAGAGAAACTACGCTTGATATAAAATTAACCAAAGCAAAGGACCATATATTTAATTATGACCACTAGTGTTAGTTCAGGTAGAAGATGGAGATTTTATTTGAGCTATTTGCTAGTCAATGTGAGTTGTTCATTATATATGTCCAGTGGCATACAACTCAATGTTTAACCACCTGTTCTGACAGCCCCATTGCCGCTCTCATGCCATGCTGCTAGACACAAAACAGCTGACTGACACATAGATGTTGAGGCTCAGCTCTGCTCTCAATTATCTCACAAAATTATTTTTTAAACCAATTGGCTCTCGTAAGCCAGTGTGAGCCAGCTTCAACACACTTCGGAATGCACCCCTTCACTATTTGTACAGATAATTCCAACTATGTTGGGAGTAATTAACATATCTGAATTTGTAAGTTGTAAATATATTTCCAAGGAATTGATTTATAGCCTTTTTCACTCTGTCCTAAGGAGAAAAGCAGCATCTCAGTCAGATAAGCCAGTGGACAAAAAAGAAGAGGAAAGCCAAAATGTAAGTGGAATTCTTCTGACTCGGTGGCATTTGAATCATGGAAGTCATTTGTATGTCTATCAGAATATGTGAAGAGTAGCCTTTATCTGCTCTTGTACGTAATTTAATATTGAAACATTTAATCTGCCTCATCAGGAATTGAAAAATGCTTTAGACATCTGTCAGTCCCACTGTTGTCTTTCATGGGGAAACAATGAGTATCTCTAGGAGCCCAAGTCCTAGGCTCATCACTATTGTTGGATGAACAGATGGAAGTCATACCAAGGAGGTTCTCTGCCGGGTTCTACTGGTGTATCTGTTGTTACTTTACCTGGAGAGTGAGGACTTCTCAACAAAAACACCCTCATCATTATTCATTCTGTAGATCAGGGATTGGCAACCTTAAACACTTAAAGAGCCACAAAGGTCTTAACCAGAAGCTCCCCATTCAATTCTGAAGCTGACCGGAAGTCCGGTTCACCCACCACAGAGTCTCCTCCTAGCGTGTTGTCCTTTTTCTTCTACCTGTCCTAACCAAAAGCCCTATCAATTGTGGAGTCGACCGGCGACAGAGAACCGCAGCAGAGGAATGAAAGAGCCACATGCAGCTCCAGAGCCACAGGTTGCTGACCCCTGCTGTACATTAATAATCAATTAATTAATTAATCAACATAGGGCTTCTGTTGCAGATATTCAGAACCCACAATTCTTATATTATGCAGTCCCCTCCTGCTTTCAGGACAGTGTTAATCACCAAAAACATATAGCAGTGCATCTACATTGCAGACTCTGCACTGTTCCCTCTTGAGTTTCCAGAGCAATTTAAAGTGCTAGTTTGTATGACTTATCACAAAATACTTACCATTGAATCAAACTGTCCATTATGTTTGCTACAAAGAAAACTTCAGGCAACTTGTAATTTTCATGAGAGCGAAGGGGGCCAAGACAAGGAAGCTACTTTCTCCAGGATATTATGAACTAGTCTGTTCCTAGAAACTAGGCTAGACACATTGCTGATCTTTTGATAAGTAGTAAAGATGGAGCTAGAAAGCTTTGGTGGTTGATACTGTCTCCTATCATGATATCTTTTCATTACTCACGGAGAGTCTAATTGCTTAAATGTTGGCTTATTGTGGACATTTCATTTGTTATATTATTAAACACTGGGGTGAGGGGAAGGAGGGAGGGAGGAAGGAAGATCACAGGTTTGGTGAGAGCAGGATGAGAGTAGTGCAAGCTTTGTTGTTCTCCTTGACTTCTCAGCAGCCTTCAATACTATCAACCCTACTATATTTTTGGACTGCCAATGGGGACTGTGACTGGGAAGCACAGTCTTGTGCTGGTTGGGCTCCTTTCTCCAAGGCCAGTCATAATCGGTATTAATAGGAATGAGAGAGCCAGCCCATGGCTGCTCTTTTGTGGCATGCCACAGAGCTCGATATTCTCTCCACTCCTTTTTAACAACTATGTGAAGCTGCTGGGTGAGATCATCTGTCATCATGGGTTGAGATATAATCATATGCTGATGATACTGAACTTTATATCTCCACCCCTAGTGATCCAAGTGATGCTGTCACTGCCCTCTCACAGGCCTGGATGGGGGAATAACAGGTTTTGGCTGAACCTTGGGAAAGTGGAGCTTAAAGATCCAGGACTTCAACATCTTTAGTTCAGGATGCAGATGCACTACCCCAGGCAGACCCAGACTGCAACCTGAGGGTCCTCCTGGACTTGCCACTTCTGCTTAAAGAGCAGGTGGAAACCCCAGCTGGGAGAGCTTTTGCATAACTTTGGGTTATGTGCCGGTTGCAGCTTTTCCTGTATCACAAGACCCTATGCTCATTCAAGATTTGGTTATCTCATGTCTAAACTACTGCAATGCACTGTACATGGGGCTACCTGGAAGAGCATTTGGAAGCTACAATTGGTACACATTCAGGTTTTGAGCCCATGTTACACTGCTGTTCTGTGAGCTGCACTGGCTTTCAGCTTGCTTCCGGTTGCTATTCAAGGTGTTGATTATCACCTTTAAGACCCTACATGGCATGGGTCCAGGCTACTTGAAAAACAGCCTGACCCCAATAGAACTGACCCATCCCATCTGTGCTGTCATAGATCATGTAATAATAAGGGGTCTTTGGGGATCCAGGAAAAGAGGCTTCTTTACTGTAGCTCTGGCCCAGTGGTGGGGTTCAAATAATTTATCAACCGGTTCTCTGCCCTAATGATTTCTTCCAACAACCAGCTCACCAAACTGCTCAGAAAGTTAACAACCGGTTCTCCTGAAACGGTGCGAACTGGCTGAATCCCACCACTGCTCTAGCCCTTTGGAACTTCTTGTCCCCTGAAGTGAGATTGGCTCCCACTATCCTGATGCTTTGTGTGTGTAGTTTTATTGCTTTTAATGTAAGCCACCAACTATCACCTCACAGCAAGTTGAGTGGCAAACAAATTTAATAGGGAGGGAGGGAGGGAGGGAGGAAGGAGGAAAGGAAGGAAGGAAGGAAGGAAGGAAGGAAGGAAGGAAGGAAGGAAGGAAGGAAGGAAGGAGGAATAATATGAGCACCAGTATTAGATTTTTGCCAACTTCAGTAAATTATGATTATAGGATGCTAGGTGTAGAACAGCTGACAATAAAGGACTGAATGAATAAATAGCTTTTCCTGGTTAAAGAGAACCTCCTTTGCCACATAATGAGATTCTGTTTCTATTGTAGAGCTAGGAATATTATAAACCATACATACTTCAAACCACAGTCACAATATTAAGATAACTTTTTGCTTGCTTTTAGGAAGACGCTAGTACTTCTCCTACACCTGTTACACGAGGCCCAGTCCAACAGCAGAATTCCTCAGGTATTCAACTCTTGTACTTGTAATCTTCCTTTGACAATATTTGTATTTGTGTTGAAATCTAAATTGTGCAAAATGGATGTGAAGGAGATTAAGAAATCTTTTAAAAGATCCCTGCTCAATAATTGAAAGAGCGTCTGCCTCAGTAATTTGGTGCTTATACAGTATGCAGACATCTTGCTAAGCAGTAATGTAGTTGATTTGATTTTTACCTTAAAATATTGTGAGAATCAGTATTTGTGGTCGGCCTGTCGTGGATTATCCAAGCAAGTTTAAAATAGGTTTATAACTAAATTTGAGTTGTGAGCCTAGCAACAGCAATTCGTGTCTGGTCTGGAAATTAACACATCTTAAGACAAAAACTAAATATACAACACATACGTCAACATAATCTTTTTGAGCACGCCTAAATACCATTGCTTTCCAATCGAATATGCAAAACCACACAGGATTATATCCTAAACACAGTGGATTACTTTCTTGCAGTGATATTGACTTAGCAAATTTGTTGCTGAGAAATCATCAGAATATTATTCTGCATTTGAAGGTCTGCTTGATTTTTTAAAAAGATATATTGAATGAAACCAGTCACAGGTAATGAAGGTTTTAAATTTTCCAGTTTGGATTCAAGATGTGTTTCTCTACAGAACCTGCATACATGAGCAGGAATAAGGAGAATCCATTTTCTTACAACCAACAGTGACAATGTGGGAATTTCTATCCATGGTTGTGTCCCATATCACTCTAGATATGTGGAGAAGGAACCAGCCAAATAAAAGAATAGGACCATGAAAAAACAAAACAATATCAGAGGCCAGGTAAAAGAGAAATACCACTCTCATGGTTCTTTCCATCTGATGCTATCTTTCCCACAGAATTGCTGGACTAATGAGTTATAGAGAATCTACATAGATTTGGATATATACAAAGGATGGTGAAATTAAGGAATATAACATAAATGATAAGCTATATTATTTTTATTTATACTTCAGTTAGCAATGTTACTCTGTTGCTAAAAGTTCCAGAATTCATTTCCTCAGTATTAGCTGAAAGGATCCTTCTTTAGTGTTCTAGGTTTTTAATAGAATTCCTGATTTAGCAGATTTATAACTGTTGTTGATCTGGATCTGTTGCTTGGGTTTATTCCACCTGTACACCTGCTGCTATTAGAAACTTATTAGGTAGCTTAGTATGTTTCTTATAAAAAAATTATCTCCTCTCCCCATACCTCTGCCTAAACTCTTCTTCCACAATCTAATTTCTACAGCTTTCTGTTTGTTTGTCTGTTCTCTGCCTAGATCCTGGCAAGAAACTTTGGGAGAGAAGCAACTCCATGGAAAAACCGGTCACTTCGTTACTCTCTAGGTTAGTTGCAGAACATCATGTATGGATCACCTGCATGTATTGGACCTGTGCATGATGCTTCTGGATGTGATCATGTTGTATCCTCTCATTCCATTGCATAGAAACCCATCAGTGGGGAGAAGTCCTGAATCTAAAGGTCCTGTTCAGTTTCAGCCATCTTTTAGGTACTGAAAAACTGTCCTGACTTCTCTGTAGTGTTTTGGTTTATCCTTTGCAGAAAACATGTAACTTTTCATGCAACAACTAACAAGCTATACGCCTGGATGTGACTCACCATCTCTGTTTGTTTGCTTGTTTGCTTGCTTTCTGCTGCTTATATGTCAGTGATGCTTACATTAGGATTACATAATTGAAATCAGGTAATCAAAATCCATTGTGGGTCGCTTTTACATGGAAATACCATGAAAATGAGAATGAATTCAACAGAATCAGTGAGCAAAAACCACTGTTCTTTGTTGGAAAAATAATGTCTAGTTTGATGTGTAGTTTGAAAAAAAAATCATTGCTGTTAGTATATTTTGTGACTGTTTTGTTAAAAAAAATAGTTCAAAAATTAAATAAAACATGTTACACAAAGGAATCTAACAGGAGGACATAGTAATGAGATGTAGAAATTACATAACGAAAATACATTATGGAAAGATACAGCATACCTACAGATCATTCCACCACAGATATATGGGGATGTTACTTTAACATTAGAGAACATCAGCAAACTAAACATTATTTGATGTTGAATTATGCTTTTAAATTTTTTCCCCAATATTTTATGCAGTGGCTTTGGAAGGCCAAATTAAAATCAGAATGCCAATAATGATTGCTTTGGTTTAACTGCTTTCATCCCATGCACCCCTTCCAAAATGAAGCACTCACAGTGAAAATTATACCCTGAAGCATCAGATTTGCACTAGATGAGAGGCATTTAGTTGTCAACAGCTGTTTCTCTCACCTGCCTAATAACAATATAATAAAAGAGATGATTAAAATTTCCACATCATGTATTTCCATGCCTGATCACCTTAGTGACTATTCTGTAAAAACTTTAAACATGAGTTGAGAAGCATCAAACTATATGCTTCATATTACAGTAGTATATTTAATAAATGTAATAAGTAAAAATATATAATGAAATTTGGTAGGTTCCTTCCCAAAACTAATGCATGTACCTCTTAGATTTTAGCCAAATCTGGTTAATCCAATTTTAGCACTATAACCATTTGGTTAATCCAGATGTCGAGTCTGAAATATTTTGCTGGATGTTCTTAGTTCAGCCTCCAGGGTTTGCAAAAAAAAATGCAGATATGTACACATATACTAGAAAAAAATATTATAAATTGTACAAAATAGTTTTTATTGACTTTTCTGCAATTTTAAAAAAACTGCAATGGGTGTTAATGAATATTTTATTTCTGATCTATTGCATAGCCTTTGAATATTGACCAAAAGAATGAGAGAGAATTATTTGAGTTTGAAAGACTATAAAAGATAGATATTTGCATATAACCTTTTCTATACTGTCCAAATCGCATTCGCCCTTAAATGCCAATAGTCCATTGATAGCGACATTTCACTTATAATTTTCCGGTAATTACCATGTAATCATCATTCAGCCTCCCATATTACATCAGACAAAAAGAGGTCATATGAACTTCTTCTGGTTCCTGATTTATTGCTTGGGTTGACCACATGATGTCCTCATGGCTCAGGCTTTGGAATGAGTTGTTACCAAAATGGCTAGAGTAAAGAGGAGACATTGTGCAGAGATGATAATTCTTCAGCACATAAATTTACATATATATTGGTGGTACTGATACTGTTGCTGTCACATGATGGTGATATTGAAGATGATTAAAAGGAAAAATAAGGATAGATTTGCACAACGAACAGAATTTTTTGAAAGGTTACCCAGCTGTTATCCTGGCAATGAAGCCATTGCAAACAGTATCTAGTAAATAATTAACTGCAATAACAGTATATGAAGTAAAGTAGCCATGGAAACTATTTGAATTAGCATTACAGGTATAAAAAAAATCTTCAGGTACACAAATATAATTTGGTTTGCTTTCTCCCTTCCCTGGGGCATTTTCAAAGCTAAAATGATATTTCAGTGATTTACACTGGGCAGGGTTTGAAGCTGCTTGTGTAGCAAAATTACCTGACCATTAAGTGATATAGAAAACATAACAGAATGTCAAACAATGAACTTTTGTTGAGCTGCATGGTGAACTTCCACCTGCTTTTAAAATACCATTTTTTAAGGAATTACTAACATCTCAATACTGTGGAACACAGCATGGAATTGTCTCTTATTTTCTTTTGTTCTCTCTCAAGGATGAAGCCAGCAAACAGCAGTAATGATGTGGCAATGGACACTTTAGATTTTGATCGTATGAAACAAGTGAGTTGGAATTATTAGCTTGATGAATATTGGTAGAAGAAATGTTTATTAATGGTGTTCAAACCAGGAAAAAATGACAATTCTGTTCAGTATTTAATACAATGGCAGAGTTGGAAGGGACCTTGGAGGTTTTCTAGTCCAACCCCTTGCCTACGCAGGAAACCCTATGCCGTTTCAGACAAATGGCTATCCAACATCTTCTTAAAGACTTCCAGTGGTGGGGCATTCACAACTTCTGGAGGCAAGCTGTTCCACTGATTAATTGTTCTAACTGTCAGGAAGTTTCTCCTCAGTTCTAAGTTGCTTCTTTCCTTGATTAGTTTCCACCCATTGCTTCTTGTTCTACACTCAGGTACCTTGGAGAATAGCTTGACTCCCTCTTCTTTGTGGCAACCCCTGAGATATTGGAGCACTGCTATCATGTCTCCCCTAGTCCTTCTTTTCATTAAACTAGACATACCCAGTTCCTGCAACCGTACTTCATATGTTTTAGTCTCCAGTCCCCTAATCATCTTTGTTGCTCTTCTCTGCACTCTTTCTAGAGTCTCCACATCTTTTCTTCATCGTGGTGACCAAAACTGAATGCTGTATTCCACGTGTGGCCTTACCAAGGCATTATAAAATGGTATTAACACTTCACGTGATCTTGATTCTATTCCTCTGTTTATGTAGCCTAGAACTGTGTTGGCTTTTTTGGCAGCTGCTGCACATGGCTGGCTCATATTTAAATGGTTGTCCACTAGGACTCCAAGATCCCTCTCACAGTTACTACTATTGAGCAAGATACCACCTATACTGTACCTGTGCATTTCGTTTTTCTTGCCTAAACTCTTCACCATTGAATTTCATTTTATTAGATAGTGCCCAATGTTCAAGTTTGTCAAGATCCTTCTGTATCGTAAGCCTATCTTCTGGAGTGTTGGCTATTCCTGCCAGCTTGGTGTCATCTGCAAATTTGATGAGTTCCCCATTTATTCCCTCATCCAAATCATTGATGAAGATGTTGAAGAGTACTGGGCCTAAAACAGAGCCTTGGGGTACTCCACTGCATACTGCATCCCTCCATGTAGATGCAGTTCCATTGAGGAGTACACGTTGAGTGCGGTTGGTCAGCCAGTTACGAATCCATCTGGTGGTGATACTCTCCAACCCACATTCTTCTACTTTATCTAGTAGTAGGTTATGGTCTACCTTATCAAATGCCTTACTGAAGTCCAAGTAAACTATATCGACGGCATTCTTCTGGTCCATTAATTTTGTCACATTATCAAAGAATGCAATAAGATTTCTGCTTGCTTAACTGAAAATTCAAGAATGGAGCCTGGAGTTGTTGTATCAAGCTATGTACCTTAGCTAAACTAAGCTATGTTTCTTCAGAGGGCCATTTGGGCAGAATTGGCTATGAAATGTCTGTCTCACAAAGAAATGAATCATTTTCATGACCTGTGAAGGCAGTAAAATGAGAAAAGTTGTGGATGCATGAATTGTTTTCTGATTCTCTCAACCTAGTTAATAAACAAACCATTCCTAAGTGCTATGGTTCCACAAATAACCTACCTGCTTTATACAGTATTGAAGTCAGATCTTTGGTATATCTAACTCAGTACTGATACCAGTTCTCCAGATGTCAGGCAAAGAGAGAGCAGGGGATGAATCTGAATTTATTTATTTTTTTTGCATGCAAAGTATTTGCTAAGATCTGTGTCCCTCTGACCCTGCATTAAATGTACAAAAAGAGAAAGCAGTAAAACATGCCAGCATGAAATTCAAGATTGTCTTCTATTTTCTGTGTAGTGAAGGGCATTTCCCACCCCAACAATAAAATATGTGTTTTCTCTATAAACCAGGTTTGTCTCAGCTGGCTCTTACTTTCAAGTTCAAGAAGTCTTCATCTATTTGTAGTGTTTGACATATGCATAGTTATTCATCATGTGGGCTTTCTGTGCCAAAATAATTCCAAGGGAACTCACTTTTCAGTTTGTTATTATGCAAGTCAAGTAAACCTAAAAGTTGCTTAACTTCAGTACATCATCTTTCTGAATAGGGCATTTTAACTCTATTTGTGTAGTGCAAAAGTTCAAATTATATTTACAGAAATATTTGGGAGAATTTTATTTTTACCATTTTAAGGGACTTGGGCCTTTACAGTGTCGAAGAGCATTTTTCAACTGCCTTCTGTTTTTCTTTCTGTAGGAAATATTGGAGGAAGTTGTAAAAGAATTACACAAAGTAAAAGAAGAGATAATTGATGGTAAGAAGCTAAGAAGGCCTTAGCTTTTTTTCATTGGCCTGGGCTAAGGGATCAAGATGGAGTCCATTTCCTGTCTTATAAATGTTAATTTGGTTAACGGTGTTCATCAACAAAGACAAGCACAACAGTTTAATCCACCACACCCTTTCTCAATAAACTGCATTCCAGATGTTGGGACAGTTGTGTCTCTCATCCCCAGTGAGGAGATTACGAAGCTTTAACTTTGTTGTATGTGAGAGATGCAAGACATTGTCCACCCTGTCAGGATTATATCCATTTAACGGCTATGACTGTCTGGCTACCCTCTTTCCATTGCCCACTTTTAGGAAAGTGGTAGATAGGAGAATCTTCAACCTTCAATTTTAGTTTAGCACAAGAAAAAATGTAAGATTTATCGATTAGTTTATAAGACTCAGATTTCCTGAGAAGTCAGGTAGAAAACACTGGAAGCAGTGTGGGGTTTTTTCCCCAGCTTCATCTGAAACCTTTTATGATTTACACACCAACTAAACATGCTCAGTTAGCTTTCACAAAACATGGAACCAGGCTTCCCTCCTAGATCTGTATTTGTTCTTGCAGCAGCTTTAGACATATCTTAAACTCACATTCAATATGGGTTGTTGGAGAGGAAAACAGATACCACTCCAAGATAACACAGAATGAAAGATTGCCTTTCAACTTGTTAACTGAACTCAGGATTTGGCATAAAGGGAAGTAAAAATATATTCTGCCATATTATAATTTCAATCTGTTTAAGATCAACTCCTGGGGACTACACGGACATATCTGTGCAGTTTTCTGCAGTGACATTACAAACATGGTTTGACTTCCAATGCTTTTTATTTTTTTAGTTTCTTGATGGTCTCTTGTTCAGGTAATCCAGGTGTAGTCAAGCTTAGCTTTTGAAATCAACTAAGGTTAGTTAGGTGCAACCATTAATGTCACAGTTTATACAGAGGCTTTTCAGAAATCAGGGAACTATAAAAGCATAAACCAGAATGGAATGTTACAGGGTTGAAAAATTAGCAGGTGTGGTTTTGATAAAAAGTGATGGAGGCAATTCTTATTTAAAATAAAATAGTGATCTGGAAGTAAATTTGCTGTCACTATGTTTTGAGATGTCAGAATGCAGGACAGGCTTTCTACTCAACTAGCATATAAAGGTGATACTTTTCCTAGTGTGGAAGAAGAGTGCCTTGTCTCACATACTACCTGCTCTGCATTGCTACACTAAGGAAACATACCAGACTAAGGAAACATACCCTAAGGAAACATACCAAACATTGGAGACCAATAAAGTTGATGTGTAATAGACAGCAAGAGAGGAAATTCCAGGCCACTTAGGTGCTTGTGTCTTCTGAATTTTACCAGGAGCTAATCTGCTCAACCTTATTTTTTCTGTGCTGCTTCTGCTGTTTCAGACAATTCTCATGAATTATTTGATGGACTTTAGATTAGGCATGAGATTGTGGTTATCTTTTCTTTTGTAATAAGCCATGGCTTATATCTTATTTGATTCTTCTTGTTGTTTTTCAGCAATCAGGCAGGAATTGAGTCGAATCAGCACAACATAATGGCCACGAGACCATCTGGAAGTTGCAAGGGACATGACAAGTGATGGTTCATTTCTAAGTGTACCAAGATCATGCAGAATGGTGAAAGAGGACACCTGACAGCATCTTTTGTTTTTAAAATCCTTTTTATTAGCAGACTCAGCAGACTTTGAAGCTTGCTACTGCCTTGGATTTGCTTCATTTAAAAAAGAAAGAAAAAAGTCTTAAAATCTTTGAAATGGAAAATATTAAAAATTTATCTGGATTTTTAAAATTCATCTGATAATGCACATCAGATTTGGTCAGCCTTTTTGTATTTTGTATTTGCTTATTTAAATGTATGACATTTTTGTTTTTAGTATATTGTAGATAAGGAAACATGTGATCCATTTGCTTTTTATTAGATGATTTCAAAAGATTTTTACTGGTAGTCTGCAGTGTAAATGAAAACCTTTTTGCCAACAGAATCTAATTAATGGCATCAGTAGTTGAGGCCAGAAGATGCCAGCTGTCAGCCAGGAAGTCCCTGGTCTCAAAACTACCACAATATTAAAACGGTACATCGGTGCATCACAGCATCTGTGCTCATACTGGTAATAAATTGTTCATTGTCCATGTGGCATTTGTGGCATTGATTGGCTTTTCTTTCAGTTCATTCTTGCAATAGATTTGGGCTCATAATATATACTTTTCTACTTATTAACAACAGGGATGGCCAACTTGGCAATCTTGACCAGCGATGGCATTCCAAAGGAAATGGCTATGACTATGTTTACACGTTGAATGAAGCCATGGTTTATTGACTTGTCCGAATTCACACAAGATGTTATACCAAATTAAGGAAATCTTATTATGGTTTCCATATTGTGTAAACCCAGGTCTTTATCTGACCTCTGGTGGTGCTACCAGAAATACAGTTAGAGAAATAGAAAATTCACATCTTCATGTTTACATCTCCTGGCTATTGAAATATATCAATTTGCAAAATTGATGGCTGCAAATCACTGGACCTAGACTGGAGAATAGAACAACTCCAAAGACAAAATGTCTTTCATCATTTTTAAGCATGTCTTCTGTATATAGTGGTTATATTCAGAATTACTAGTATTCTTCTCCCAAAACAAGTTTGCACTGAATAGATCTCCCCATAACACATCATCCAATATTTTGTCATAAATACTGTGTGATAATTAATAGCAAACTATTTTACTTTGCTTAGGCTTAAAATGTATGTTGGCTTGAGCAAACCACTAGAGTTATGTGGAACCCACATGAAAAGTTTTGGTAGTATCCTTGAAACTGTTTTCTCTTGAAATTATATGGAGGTTTCTCCTGAGCAGGACCCTCAAAAGTCTCCTTCGACTTTCACTTGATGGGAAAGTCAGTGACCAAGCCTAACATTTGTGTCCTGAATATATGATTTCTTTACCTGCCTTGGACTATAAAACATCCATTGCTGATTAGAAAGAAGTAATAATACTGTGCATCTCATGTTGCTTAATAACTTACAACATGGGGGTGGGGGTGGGGGTACTAGATAAAAATAAGTGGAGCACTGGCTAGGTTTTTTTTATAAAGTTTTTTGGTTCCTTTGAAAACTTTGATTTTTTTAAATGTGGAAGCACCTCCAATTTCACACTTCAGGAGCTATGTGACTGCTGGGGTTGTGTTTTTTGTTTGTTTGTTGGTGGGGGGGTGAGTTGTCATATCAAGAGTATATAATATAAATTTCAGAATAATGAACCATGCATCTGAGGAAGCAGACTGTAGTCCATTTATTATGTGATAATAAATACATTCATCTTTAAGGTAACACAGATTTTGTTGCTTTTTTGCTGCAATAGAATAAACATGCTTAACCTGTCTGGAAACTAATAACATTTGTAGTAGCCTAAAAAGAGAATTGGGTAGGTACAATAATACAATACAGTACAATACAATACAGTACAGTACAATACAATACAATACAATACAATACAATACAATACAATACCAGAGTTGGAATGGACCTTGGAGGTCTTCTAGTCCAATCCCCTGGCTACGCAGGAAACCCTATACCATTTCAGACAAATAGCTATCCAACATCTTCTTAAAGACTTCCAGTGTTGGGGCATTGACAACTTCTGGAGGAAAGCTGTCCAACGGATTAATTATTCTAACTGTCAGGAAATTTCTCCTCAGTTCTAAGTTGCTTCTCTCCTTGATTAGTTTCCACCCATTGCTTCTTGTTCTACACTCAGGTACCTTGGAGAATAGTTTGACTCCCCCTTCTTTGTGGCAACTCCTGAGATATTGGAACACTGCTATCATGTCTCTCCTAGTCTTTCTTTTCATTAAACTAGACATACCCAGTTCATGCAACTGTTCTGCATATGTTTTAGTCTCCAATCCCCTAATCATCTTTGTTGCTCTTCTCTGCACTCTTTCTAGAGTCTAAACATCTTTTCTACATCATGGGACCAAAATTGAATGCGGTATTCCAAGTGTGGCCTTACCAAGGCATTATAAAGTGGTATTAACACTTCACATGATCTTGATTCTATCCCTCTGTCTGTTTATGTAGCCTAGAACTGTGTTGGTTTTTTTGGCAGCTGTGCACACAGCTGGCTCATATTTAAACGGTTGTCCACTAGGACTCCAAGATCCCTCTCACAGTTACTACTATTGAGCAAGGTACCACCTATACTGTACCTGTGCATTTTGTTTTTCTTGCCTAAATGTAGAACCTTACTCTTCACCATTGAATTTCATTTTATTAGATAGTGCCCAATGTTCAAGTTTGTCAAGATCCTTCTGTATATTAAGCCTGTCTTCTGGAGTGTTGGCTATTCTTGCCAGCTTGGCATCATCTGCAAATTTGATGAGTTCCTCATTTATTCCCTCATCCAAATCATTGATGAAGATGTTGAAGAGTACTGGGCCTAAAACAGAGCCTTGGAGTACTCCACTGCCTACTTCCCTCCATGTAGATGCAATTCCATTGAGTAGTACACGTTGAGAGTGGTTGGTCAGCCAGTTATGAATCCATCTGGTGGTGATGCTGTCCAATCCACATTCTTCTACTTTATCTAGTAGTAGGTTATGGTCTACCTTATCCAATGCCTTACTGAAGTCCAAGTAAACTATATTGAGGGCATTTCTCTGGTCCACTAATTTTGTCACTTTGTCAAAGAATGCAATAAGATTAGGTAAAAATAAGTTGCCTTATAAATTAGTCTGCCTTTTTTCCATCGAAACCAGTATCATTCACCCTGCTTAAAACATCTTCCCAGAGGTCTTTCCAATATTAACTACTGCTCTTCATGTAATTAGGAATACCAAGCACTGAAGCACGCAAACTATATTCATTGCTCTCAGGCTGTGTTATCGCCATACTTGCACATGACTGTATTAAGAATATACTTGCCTCAATCCATTTTAGGCTGCAATCCTAACCTATTCACCTTGATGATTGTATTAGAGAATATGTCGAAGTAGGTACATATGGGCTTTCTCTTTAAATAACTTAAAAATCATAAACAGAGGTGCCTGCTATTCAATCATTTTAAATATACACAGCTGGGTACTTTGTAACCAGCAGTGCGGAGGTCTGATTTAATTATTGCAACTCATATGCATTGGCAAATTTTTCTGTCTAGATCAGGGATGGGAAACAATGGCTTTTTATGACATGTAGACTTCAACTCGCAGAATTCCTGAGCCAGCCATACTGGCTCAGGGTTTCTTGGAGTTGAAGTCCTCATGTCATAAAGGAGTCATTGTTCCACACCTGTGGTCTATCTAGATGGATAATTTTTATAGTTCTCAGAACCATTGCCCATCACAATAGTATGAGATGAGGAATTCCCACATCCTTGCACATTGCGTAAAAGTTAATTACACGGAGACCTTCAATCTTCACCTACTTGCAAAATTCCTATCTACAGCAGGGTTGTCAAACTCAAGTCATTACAGTGTCATGTGACATATCGGGACTTTTTTCCCCTTCACTAAAAGGGGTGTGGGTACATCTGGCCCGCATGCCAGGAGTTTGACAGCCCTCATCTACAGAGATAGAGGTCTATTGTATGAACTTCCTAGCCATATACTTTGATTTGTAAAAAAAATACAGAGATAGCTACCTTTCTCTTCTCTACTTTCCAAATCTATTAATTCAGGGTCATCTGTGCTCTGGCTGTCCCTGAGTTTTGCATTGCACAGTAGAAAAGAAAAAAGTTTTTCATTAGCTTCATTTGAATATTTCTTCATATTTGGATTTAAGACAATCCTTTGGATTCAGCAAAGTACATCAGCTGCATCTACCTAAGACACTTCATAAAATGCATCATTCATGTTTGGAGGGAAACATTTTCAAGGTGCAGAAGTCCAGAAAGAAAAGCTGGTGTTGGCATCTAGGAAGATTCAGAAACCAATTTATATTTTCTTTTAACCCTTGAATAAGGACTGATGTTATCATCAAAAACAAAGTCCCAGATAACATGAACCCATGACTGGTGTTGAGGTAGGGTGTCATAATATTCAGGTGCTATTTTCTTTACCTGTTAAAATCAATGGGAAACATTAATCCATAATTTCTACCTGCAAAATACTTTGTTTAATATCAGTATATACTTTATATCTCTCTTATTATCAGAAGTTATCCAACGAATCTATAAACATGTCCATGTATTTTTCAGCATTTGTTTAGGATATAATTATTTACAGAGGGTGGTATAAAAGTTGATAACATAAGACTTCAAGTTTGTGCAGCTGCTGGTTTATTGATTCTATGCCAGTAAATACAAAGTTCAGAGTCACATGTATAGGTAAAGCAATCCTAAACTCAACCCATAGCTTTGTGGTGAATTGTAGTTTAAAAACTTATGCCACAATATGTTCTAGACTGTTCACTTGACTCAGAAATAATAGTTGCTATATAATTTCAGTTCCTATCCAAAGTACTACCTGAACTTTATCTGAAAAATAAGATGAGATTTGAAGGGTGGGAGGTTTTTTTCTGTTTGAGATATTCATGCCTTGACTTTTCTGTCTTCAATGGAATCTCCATACAAAAGTAATTTGCATAACCCAATTTATTATGTTTCTGTTTATTATGAATTTATATTAACAAGCGTGTTGTGATATATAATGAATTGGACATAGAAATGCATTCAATAAGGCACTGGAAACACTCCGTTTAACCTGGTTGATGAAATTAGATACATAGATACACAGATATGTAACATGATTGACCAGGGACTTTGGCAGGGAGCAGATAAAAAATTAAGACAAGGTGGAATAGGTGCTTTCTAGCTAGGTATAACATCCAGTGAAATTTGTTCAAATTGAAAGTAATTTGCATTCACAGACGCCTCCTATAGGTAAAGGTTCCACTTGCACATATGTGCTAGTAGTTCCCGACTTTAGGGGGCAGTGCTCATCTCTGTTTCAAAGTCGAAGAGCCAGCACTGTCCAAAGATGCCTCTGTAGTCATGTGGCCTGCATGACTAAATGCCAAAGGCGCACGGAGCGCTGTTACCTTCCCACCAAAGATGGTTCCTATTTTTTCTACTTGTATTTTTACACGCTTTGGAATTGCTAGGTTGGCAGAAGCTGGGACAAGTAACAGGAGCTCACGCCATTACATGGTGCTAGGGATTCGAACCGAACTGCCGACCTTTCTGATCGACAAGCTCAGCGTCTTAGCCACTGAGCCACCGCATCCCTTTACGACTCCTATATGCTGCCCATAAAAATGTTCTTTCAGATAGGCGCAACTCCTACAATATGCTGATAACTTTACTAACATGATGGTTTTATCTGTGATGGAGTTTTGTCTGTTTATAAACTGAAGACTCCAATAATACCAACTACAATGGTTATGAATAAAATCCAGCTATTATATAATACCAACCAATATTTAAAAAAGCTTATAAAATCCACAAAGCAATAAAAAATATCCAATATTAAAATGCTTAGAAGATGAAAATTTGAGTATAAAAATGGTTGTACCCTTAATTCGTTACTACTTCTTAGAACAGGCCAAGGATGGAGCAGTCTAGGAAACCAAAACAACAGCAACAACCCTTCGCCCTAGTTGATTCCAATACTTGCAATAAAGTGTGATTTATTGGCACTACTGTATAAGTTTGTAACTTATGGAAAGCGGATCCTGCAGATAAGCAGGGCACATACCCTGGACTTAGCTACTTATCTATCCAAGGATTTGTCTATTATTATAATAAGCAAACTAAAATTAATCCATTAATCTGCCTTGACAATTAGAATTAGAATAGTTATTCTATGCTACTAGCAAATATCTGACATATTTCTGAATCTCCTTCCAGTACAGGATTAGACCTGCCTAACTGGGAAGTAACAAGAGAATGAGCATTAATAGTCAGATCTTTTCTGGAAAAAGTGTGATTGATGGAGCATTGCTACCTGCTGCTACTACATTGATCTGCAAAGTCAAAGCATAGGGTCAAAGGAGACCATAAGACTGCTCTTTCAAGGGAAGGAAACCTCCATCTACAACAGATAAAATCTTTATCATATGTCAGTGTTTCTCAACCTTCGCAACTTGAAGATGTCCGGATTCAACTCCCAGAATTCCCCAGCCAGCAAATGCTGGCTGGGGAATTCTGGGAGTTGAATCCGGACATCTTCAAGTTGCCAAGGTTGAGAAACACTATCATATGTATTAGGTTTCCCCAACCCTCAAACTTCTACCATTACTAGATTATATCCAAACAAAAGCCCACCAGGCAAGCCTGAACACCTGGTGAATGTGGGAAAATTAAACATACCCGAGTACTTCAGAATTTGCTAATGAAGCAGATAAATGTGGACAATCCACATTTATCTGCTTTCTCATTAGCAAATTCTAAAATTCTATGCATTGAAAAATTGCCAAGGACAGATGTTTTAAATTTTCTCTTTGCTTCTGCCTGGGGAGTTGTCACATAAAACAAACTGTGACTTTGGATGACCTGTTCATGAGAGTCTCTCCTGTTTCTTCCTTTTGAACTACAACCACATGGCAACTTTCAGCCTCACTTCTAACACCAGCTCTGATATTGGATTACAAGGTGTAAAAAGCACAAAAGGAACCAGATCCCGTCATAACTCCATAAACTTCAGGTACCGACAGAATTCTTATTACTTTTTTAAAATTATGAAAATATTGTATTATTAAAATTCCAGGTTGTATCATAATGCAGCATAAATGATTTGTTATACAATAGTCTAATGCCAAGTATTTTATTTCAGCGTATTCAAAGAATGACGGATCACTCTGTAAAACAAGGAAGAGACAAGTTACTAGAAAAAAAGCAGAGAAAAATTTGAGGAAAAAAAATGGGAAGATTGAAAGGGAGGACAAAGATCTGAGGAATGCAAGCAGACTGGATCTAGAGGTCCAGGGGGCTAGAGGTCAGACAAATAAAAGTTAAAGAATGATAAAGATAAAAAGATATGCGTTTGGAGAAAAGGTGATCAAACAAGAATGAGTAAAATGATTTTAAAAAAAAATCAATAGTTTTCAGCTTCTCTCCCCTAACCCTATCTAGGCAATTTACCTGAATAAATTTGAATAGGAAAATAAGACAATTAACAGAGCAGCACAATCCCAAAGTGTTCTGATAGGCAAAATGTACACAATTGATAAAACAGTTACTACCTACTTACTCATAGTAATATTTTCGACCCATAACATTATTCAGCCCTCTGTCCTATTTTATCCTTTGATGAAAGCTGTGGCATCAGTGGTGGGATTCAAATAATTTAACAACCGGTTCTCTGCCCTAATGACCAGCTAGATAGTCGGGGCTCAGTGGTCATGTGACTAGGTGGATGTGGGTGTGGCCAACTCAATGTCACTCACATCAATAGGTGCTTTGCCTTAGTTAGCGATAGCAATAGCAGACTGATATTCCGCTTCATAGGGCTTTCAGCCCTCTCTAAGCGGTTTACAGAGTCAGCATATCGTCCCCACAGTCTGGGTCCTCATTTCACCCACCTCGGAAGGATGGAAGGCTGAGTCAACCTTGAGCCGGTGAGATTAGAACCGCTGAACTGCAGATAACAGTCAGCTGAAGTGGCCTGCAGTACTGCACCCTAACCACTGCGCCACCTCGGCTCTTGTTGTTACAATGTAATAAGGGTTAACCGGAGGGGCAGTTTCTGTAAGCAGGACAATAAAGATTAGGCTAGAAACTACCCCAACATGTTTCCTTCCTGCCTTCCTTACAGGATTAGCCCTGTAAAGTGGAAAAAAACAAAAGGAGATTTCTTCCAACAACCAGTTTTCTGGACTGCTTAGCAAGTTAACAAACTGTTCTCTGGATAGGTGCAAACTGGCTGAATCCCACCATTGTGTGGCATCCACAGGGGGGTTGAAACAGACAAGTTTGTGGCCATCACAATATCACCAAAGCCGCCCCACCCCCATATAGGCCTAGGTAACATGAGGGGTGGAGCTTAGATTGCAATACTGTATCTGCCATGTTTTAACCACCTCCATGGATGCCATTGTGGGGAAGAAAAGTTAATCCTTTCCATTTTACTTAAGGTGTGATAAATTACTGGTAATTTAATTAGTAAGGGGAAAAAAAGCAAGGAGATGGTTTTACCTTGGACCATTCAGGGAAAGCAAGGGACCATTTCTGCTTCCCTTTCTTCATATATTTTTTTAAGATGATACAAACATTTTTTAGCACCAATCAAGTGATGCAGTTGTACCATCTAACTCAGTCTTCCTCAGCTTTGGCTCCAGAATTTTCCAGCCAACAAAGCCATTGCTGAGAATATTAATACCTGAAACCCACACACAGCTAAAGGTATTCAGGCCAGTGGTGAAATTCAATTATTTTACTACCGGTTCTAAGGGCGTGGCTTGGTGGGCTTGGTGTGGCTTGGCGGATGTAGCGGGGGACTGATATGCAAAATCTCCATTCCCAGCCCACTCTGGGGCCAGCCAGAGGTGGCATTTGCCAGTTCTCTGAACTACTCATAATTTCTGCTACCAGTTGTCTGAACTACTCAAAATGTCTGCTACCAGTTCTCCAGAACCTGTCAGAACCTGCTGGATTTCACCCCTGATTCAGGCCTAAGTAGAGTGCTCAAAACACACAAGATGTTTGCTTTCAAATACTTCATGGTAGCAAGGTGATTGCAGATTTATTATTTATCTTTGCCAATCAGAAAGGGAGATTAAATCAGTTTGCCCAATCTGACTCCTAGCTGACAAGCTGGGGCTGTTCTGGACTTTGTAAAAAAAATAAGTACATGCAGTTTCCAGTAAACCACACGATTGGGGAAGGGGGGGGATTTTTAGACATGATTTATACCAAAGAACAACAGTACAAGTTAAAATCTATCCTTTAAATTCAGTGCACAGACTTCAATCAACCCCTGTTTCTGCTGCACCCAGTTCCATGTTTTTACACATAACAGGCTTTTGTCCTTCAAGTGAAAGGTCAAGTTAATTGGTGATAAAATGTAATCTAATGTTTCCAATCAGTATACACTACCTGGAGTGTAACCCAGTTTGTCAAGTTTTTGTGCTTGTTTTTTCTGATTGTTGTAGACCAAACCCAATATCCTGAAGCACCACATAAGTTATTAATTTAAGGGGCAGTGAGCCAGACAAAACAATAGTCCCCCAGAAAGGAATTCCAAGGTTTTATGAATGTTTAACATCTGACCTCTATTAATTCTTTTCTAATGCAATCAGGCTCTTTGTCTTCCTCCATGGAGAATGAGCACAAACTCTGATTTATATTGGCAAATTATTTGATTCTTAAAATGGTGAGTATATTTGCATGACGCCCTGAGAAATAAGCTAGCCACATAAGCAACCTTAGCTATTATGCAGTCTTAGCTGTTATGCAACCTTAGCTGTTATGCAACCACCGTTCCATGTGGATCAGTGGTGGATTTCAAATTTTTTTGGAACCTACTCTATGGGTGTGGCCTCCTTTGTGGGAGTGGCTTGCCAGCCATGTAACCTGATGGGAGTGGCTTGCCAGCCATGTGTTTTCTTTCTTTCTTTCTTTCTTTCTTTCTTTCTTTCTTTCTTTCTTTCTTTCTCTCTCTCTCTCTCTCTCTTTCCTTCCTTTTGTCTCTCTGTCCTTTTTATTTCTTTTTTTTTCATCTCTCTCACTCTTTTTTTCTTTTTTCTTTTTTTCTTTCTTTCTTTCTTTCTTTCTTTCTTTCTTTCTTTCTTTCTTTCTTTCTTTCTTTCTCTTTCTCTCTCTCTGTGTCAGGTCCCAGCCAAAGAAATTGGTTGAGGGCATTAGTATCCATACCCCAAAGCACAATCTTTTTATGTTTAGGGTCAACTTACAGAAAAATGTGACGTTTGAGAAGGAATTCAGTAAAGGTTTAGAAGGTTATACATGCTGCTACATCAGTAGCTCCCAAGCTTTATGCCTTTAAGTGTCGGTGGCAGCAGGGAGGGAGGGAGAGAGGAAGGGAGAGGAGATGGTTTTCAGGCATATACCCACCACTTGGAGAAATGGAGTTTCATGCACTCACGGGGGGGGGGGGGGACCTCTGTGATGAATGAAAGATTTGTAGCAGAGTCGGGGGGGGGGTGAGCAACAACAGTATGGAACAACCATTTCCTAATGTGGTTCCTTCCTAAAGTACTAGCCTTTGTACATTTCATATTAAAAATAGAAGATGTAGAGTTTTTATAACACACCAGCTAAAGTGCTGTTGACTAGCTCAGTGCATTGTATGCAGCCACCATCATTACTGACCACATCTAGGTGTTGTGCAAATTCAGACATTTGGACCTGTTTCCCAAGCCCTAATTTACTTAATACGGGGTTAATAAGTTATACAAACAAAGTCAGTCTCTAATGACAGATGCAGGTAACACCTCCCTGACTTGCTTAGGCTCTCCACTGACTTTCCAGATACTTGAGGTCCAGCTTCAACCTCAGCCACCAAGGTCAATGATCTGACCTTGGTCAGTGAGTGCAACCTATAGATGTCAACTTAAGTCAATTTAAAGAAGAATGAATAAAAGTCAAAGAATGAGATTCAGTAGTGGGGAAATAATTTGCAGAAGGGAGCTGGAAAAAAGTTGAGTTCAAAAGAAGTAAATGGCAAAGAACATTGAATAAATTGGATTTATTAAGCTGAACCACTATTTGCTATTGTTTATTAGATAACTTTAACCTGCAGTTACTATAATCCACAGAAATACATAGCCAGTTCACTTATTCTATAAAGCCAGGTACAGAAATATTCTAGATATCTCTATCAACCCATATGCTTCCTTTTGGGGAGGGGAAGGGTCCTTGATTGCTTTCTTGCAGACGTTTCATTATCCAAATAGGTAATATCATTAGTGCTAGACTAAGCTTATGCTTCCTCTTATTTGTCTAATCAAGCGCTTTTAAGGAATATCAAATTGCTTATAGCTTATTTTTGAGAAAGCTATAAAAAGACTGGGGTCTAAAAAACTAGGCTCTGACATGAGGGTCATGTTGCCAAGGATATCATAGTGAATTCATAGCCTCCCCAATGCTGGTAAGTATGATAAGACTTGTAACCCTTTAGCCATTGACTAAATTGAACTAATTTAGTTCAGAACTAAATGGAACAGAAACAGGGAAAAGATAACATGCTATGAAGAATCATAGAAACAAATCTTACGCAAGTATGGGCTTTTTTCTGTGTAATGAAAACAGTAAGAATGTTTGTGGATGTCTGCATATGTGTTTGGGGTGTGTGTGAATTGCATTTGTAACCTTGAAGCAATAACATAATGGTCACCTGATGTTTGGTGCTCTATACAAAAAAAAACCAAGCTATATTTTTAACTAGATTTCAATGTTTTTTATGTTCTGGAAAAATTGATTTGTTTGTTCCTATTTATGTGAGAACACTAATTAAATGAATGAGAATGTCTCCCATCAAGCAGTTACTTCTTTAATAGGTTACCTATTTTGTTACAAATATTAAACCTGTAGGAATCACCGATTTCTTCTTAACCTCTTGCCCTCCCCCCACCTTCCAGATGCTGGCTATGCTGTCTCTTATCTGAGCAGCGTCTCTTTGCCACTGTCCCCCAAGGTCTTTCT
Organism: Thamnophis sirtalis; assembly: GCF_051295495.1. Taxonomy (NCBI): domain Eukaryota; kingdom Metazoa; phylum Chordata; class Lepidosauria; order Squamata; family Natricidae; genus Thamnophis; species Thamnophis sirtalis. The sequence goes on from NW_028261381.1 coordinate 142,087,052, forward strand.
CTCTTTGCCACTGTCTCCTAAGGTCTTTCATTCCATAACAGGAATGCTTATGAAGGGGAGGGTGAAGATGAAGCATTACCAAAATTCTAGATCAAAGTTAGATTGCTCTTTCCTCCTTTGTTTACACATTTCTTTATTCATAAATCTGTAAACACAGATGGAGGAGAAAATCTGGCAAGGTTTTGCCCAAAGACAAGATGTCTGAAGGGATAGCAATAGCACTTATATATCTCTTCACAATGCTTTACAGCTCTCTCTGTTTCCCCCAACAATCTTGGTCCTCATTTTAACCACCTCAGAAGGATGGAAGGCTGAGTCAACCTTGAGCTGGTAAGATTTGAACTGACAAATTGCAGGCAGCCGGCAGGCAGCAGAAGGTAAGATAGTAGTTCCACTGCATGCAAACTGAGCTTTTGTCCCCTCTTTGACTCCATAAATAATATTCACATTATTTTTTATTATTGGAATGTTGGAGAAGTTATTTCCTGCTGCCTGCCCATGTGTTTAACTTCTTTTATAGCTATTCATGTTATAACAGGTCTTAAGACCCACCCACCCAAAACTGAAGGTATGGTTAAGAGTGATAAGAGTCTTCACAAAATAATTTTTAAAATCAAACATGTTAAATCAAAATCAGAAAAAAATGGTTTGTAACAGGCTTTCCAGAGGAGTACCCACCAACTCTCAATATGTCAGAGAGATCATCAATTCCCTCGGCACATTCCAGGTTGCTATCTCATGTATTTACTTTTTCTAAAGTTGTTTACTTTTAAAATAAATGTAACAGGTTCATTTAAACCAGTTTAAATGGAAAGCTGCCATGTTGCAAAACTAAGCATCCATTTTTTGCATTATCTCTTTTTACAAGAATGTCTCTGGACCATTCCCAAACATTCCTAGAGAACTGATAAGTGGAGGATTGGTGCATCTCCCTTCTTTGCTTGGTCTGTGCCTACTGCCCCTCAAAAGTCAAATGGCAGGATAGGGAGCATCCTAAGACTATCGGAAGGATAGTGGGTATTAACTTCACAAGAATAAATGCTTGTGTAAATAAATGGAGAATAAATGCTTTAGTTCAGTTCTACACTGGAATTATAGAGTTTGTCATCTGCACCTTCATAACTGTTTGGTTTGGCTCTGCAACCAAACAAGACAGACACAGACTTCGACGGATAATTAGAACTGCCGAAAAAACAATTGTTACCAACCTGCCTTCCATTGAGGATCTGTATACTGCATGAGTCAAAAAGAGGGCTGTGAAAATATCTGCAGAGTCAGACCCCTCACAGCCTGGACATAAATTGCTTCACCTTCTACCCTCAAAACGATGCTATGGTGCACTGCACACTAGAACAACTAGACACAAGGACAGTTTTTTCCCAAATGCCATCACTCTGCTAAACAACTAATTCCCATAACACTGTCAAATTATTTACTAAGACTGTATTACTATTCTTCTTCTCTTCCTTCCTAGTACCTAGCTCTTCCCACTTATGACTATAATCATGTTGCTTGTATCTTTACAATTCACATTGTTTTATTTGTTGTAATACGATTTGATTGCTTATTAACCTATGACTATCACTAAGTGTTGTATGTTATTATTCTTTATGAATGTATTTTATGTACGCTGAGAGTGTATGTACTAAAGACAAATTCCTTGTGTGTCCAACCACATTTGACCAATAAAGAATTCTATTCTATTCTATCCTTTATAATTTGACAGGCCCACCACAGCAGTGGGAAGGATATTAGAATTTGCAAGATGGCCATTCTGGTGCCACAGTTAGAGAACTGCCCCTCTGTGTATCACAATCCAAGTGTCTTGCAACCATTTGGTGTTTACGCAAATCTCACAGCAACAGTGATTCAAGTTAGAAAGGACTCCCTTGCTAGCTAAATTCACCTACAAATTAATCATGAAGAAGCAGACCAGAATGTTTGACAATGAAATATATACTGTATAATGAAGGATACATTAGTCTACAACACTCAGGGGCCCTATAGAATACAATACAATGCATTTTTACTTTGTTTGTGGAATCCATGCTCCAAGCCCCCATTTATTAGCATATGAGGGCATATGCTGTGTGGGTTTGGGGCAGGACCACAGATGCACAAGGCACATGCCCTTTAGGCAATGATTTTGTAATTGCACAGTGCTGTAAATTATGGAAAAATCATGTGAACATTCTTTTTTTTTTGTCTAGTAAAACAAGCAAAAATTAATGTTTAATTCTTGAAAGTTAGGTGCTTTTGAAGAGAGGTTATACAAATAATAGTGTGGAGATTACATGCTAGGGTGTGTGTATGTCGTTGTTTGCAGGGGTTGGTATGCAATATAGGGCAGAGGTGTGCTATTTTCCTTCGGAAGGGTGGGTAAAAATATGTGCAGATGAATCACCGAAGGATTGAGAACAAGTTCAGATCCAATTTTGTATAAAATTAGGTTTATATCTTAGAAGGCAGCCCTGGCATATATAACTAGTTCAGATTTGAGAATATATTATTCATCAATAATTCCTGGTGAAAAACACTAGCTGTCGGTTGAAGAGGACAAATGTAAAGGCAAATGAGGAGGAAGAACAACTTCCTGGCCTAAGTCTCAAAGTATGTACATTGATATGTGTTCATACTCTATCTGAGGGGACGCAGTGGCTCAGTGGCTGAGACACTGAACTTGTCGATCAGAAAGGTTGGCAGTTCAGCAGTTAGAATCCCTAGCACCGCATAATGGAGTGAGCTCCTGTTACTTGTCCCAGTTTCTGTCAACCTAGCAGTTCGAAAGAATGTAAAAAGGCAAGTAGAAAAATAGGAACCACATTGGTGGGAAAGTAACAGCGTTCCATGTGCCTTTGGCATTTAGTCATGCCAGCCACATGACCACAGAGATGTCTTCAGACACCACTGGCTCTTCGGCTTTGAAACAGAGATGAGTACCCACCCACCACAGAGTCGGGAATGACTAGCACATATGTGTGAGCGGAACCTTTACCTTTACCTTACTCTATCTGTCTCCCATTAAATATGGACAGAAGAAAGTATCAATGACTTGACATTTCATTTATAATCCAGTGGAAAAACAAAAACCATTACTTACCATACATCTGATTTCACACCAATAATCAGTATTTTTCATTAATATCTATAACTTTTCCTCTCATTCCAAACCATATTTTGGTGCCAGAAGCTTTATCAACTGTCTTTTACTATTTCATTCTGCATGCTTTAATTCTGTTATTCTTCCTGTCACATGATATAATAGGGACTTTGAAGAAGTTTAATAAGCAATGTACCAAAACAATTTGAAACATTGAAAGGAGGGAATATCAGTGCTTACCAATGGTAGCCTAGATCCAGGAATGCTGGGGAAATCATGATGTTCCATATGATAGCCAACATTAAAGGTGATCCAGTTGAGAGGTCCATAGTACGAATATGTCTCATGTCCTTTCAAAAACATGTAATGCTCTGCTATGAAATGCCCAGAAATAGGGTGCAAACCCATGCACAGCAATGTTCCTGCTATTAAATAAACAATAGGCTTCCAACCCCACAAATAATAGATTGCAAGGTCAATGGAGAATTGGACCAAAGCATTACATATTTCCATCTCAGTAATTGCTTTGGGGTTGACACATAGTGGCCTCAAACTGTAAACAAATGGCTGGATGACAATCCAGATTAGTTTCCGAAATGGAGTACAGAAGAACCAGCCCTCAAAATCAGTAGGGATGTCCACATCCAAAACATCTCCGCCAAGGTATCGATGATGATCAATGTGGTACTTCTTGAAAGAGGCAGAGTAAGGTAATCCAACAGGCAAGTTGGCAAAGACTGCAAACCACCTATTCCACTTGACCTGCTTGTTGCCAAAGGCAATGTTGTGAGAGATGTCATGGATGGCTAGTGTTAAGGAGTGGTTTATGCAGCCCCCAAAACTATAAGCCCAGAAGAAAACCCATTTCCAGGCTAAATTTCTCACCAGGTAGCAGGCAAGAAGCTGAGTGAATACCATTCCTGTCACAATCCATTTTAAATGGGGATCTGAACCCATTAGAGACTTGATGGCAGGATATCTGGCTGAGGGAGGAAAGAAAGGGGGCATTAAAGGCAGTTGAGAACAGTCATTCTTTTTTAAAAGGCTCATCTAGCCCAGCAAAGTCATGTCACTATTCCTCCAACTGTCTCTTCCACAAAATTACACCCATGTGACAGGAAGGAGAAAAGAGGTTATACTGTAAACCACCTTGTTTGAAAAATCGCATGCTCATCTGATACAAATCAGAAAACAACAACAAAGTACAAGGCCACCATTTCATGGTATTTATTTTTTTATTTTATTTTATTTTAATTTGTCAACAAGTACAAGGAAACAAGTAGGAAAAACACACAAAAAAGGGCACAAATAAATGGATAAAAATAAGCCAAACATAGCCATAAACACGTAAAAAGAGTACATATAAATGGGACAGTAGGACAGGGATGGTAGGCATGCTGGTGCGTTTATGAACACCCACTTAGGGACCTCTTAAGAAATGCATAAGGTCCACGGTAGACAGGTAAAAGGTATGAGGGTTAGAGGAACTAACAACAGGATCGGGTAGGGTGTTCCACACATTTACTATTCTATTGCTGAAATTGTTTTTCCCAAGCCCTTGTGCTATTGCAATTGAAGTGAAAGTAGTCATTAACTGGTAGGACGTTACGGCAGATTATCTTGTGCACTAAGCTCAGATCGGAATGTAGACGGTGTAATTCAAGATTATCCAGGCTTAAATTTCAAGCCTGAGGAATATATGAGGAACTCTCTTATTGCGTAGTAACATTCAGTCTTTCTGTTAAAGAGTCCATGTCCCAGGCAGTCTCCTAGTCAAATAACGGCTGAATCTAATCCTGCTAGTCTCAGCAAAATTGCTCTATCACATGCCTTCAAATCCTTCCTTGGGATTTTCCAACAAGGATCCTGTAATCCAATTACCATATTTTTTGGACTATAAGACGCACACACACACCCAAAAAAGTGGGTGGAAATGTCTGTGCATCTTATAGAGAGGATATTGTGGCGGTGGGGATTGCCACTGCCACCTATCGCCGCCTCGCCACCCATTTGCAGCAATTAGCAGAGAACGGCCCGCACTGAACACGCCATGTTTGCGACATGCCTGCCAGCTGGTGGAAGAATCGCAGCCCTCTGATTGGCTATGGTATAAATAGCTGTCAGGCGGGCTACTGTCATTCTCATTTGGTGAAAGTGTTACTGAATTAATAAAGAGTTATTCTGTTCCAGCCATTGCATCTTCATTATTAGCTTAAGGCTAGAGATTAAGCAAATTTGACAGCAGAAACACCAAGGCCAGCTCAAGGATATACTGAATGGCCCCTTGGTGTCACCTTCCTCTGATGCAAAGAATTACTTTTAGAATCATTTGGAAGAAAGTATTCACTCATGTCTTTGTTCGATGACAATTCTTTCCCCAACTGTCAAAACGGGAAGAGCATGACCGATAAAAATGGCCTCCACTGCTGAATTTCAGCTCTGCCTATCTATAAAAAGAAGAAGTCCTTGATCTCCCAAATCCAAGCTCCAAGCTCCTGAGACTTGTGCCGTCTTTAAGGCTATGAAAAAGTAGTCCTTGTGGATATGTGAACACGTTATCAAAATTGTTAGCTTATTCAACAACATTAATAATGGTGTAGGAATTAGGGACTGAAATCTGGTACTGTGTTGAGAAACTGAAATTTTAAGCCCTGGCTCCCTCTAGTGGTGTCTAAGACCAGAGAAAACACACTATTCAAGTAGTCTTATGATCTTCCTACCCTGGCTTCTATCCAGGCTGGTGATGGATTTCTTAGGATGGTATCTAAGCTTGAGATCCTTTGTACAAGAACAATTTGTACAGAACAACTCTGTTGCTTAAGCTTTATAAGTTTGTCTTGAGCCCTAGAAGCTACATGGACATGCCCAATGGGTTTTCTTGTCAACGTACTCAACTAAGATTTCTAATACCAAGGCAGTTTATGCAAGGGAATTTGTAGCAGACATTATAGCACCCTTCAGACATTCGTGGTCTGTAACTCCCAGAATTTCCAACCAGTATGGTCTATAAGTCTAAGAGATATTTTTGCCCTAACAGGTTTACTTGTTATCCTCGTGGGAACAATATAAAACATTAAGTAATGCAACTGATTTTTTTTAAATGTGTGTCACTGCCCTTCCCAACTTTGATCAAGTTGAGAGATACTATGATCAAGCACCAAGTGTGCGTTGCCCTTTTTCAGAGCATTGGCTGCCATCCAACATGAAGCTCCTGGCTGCTCCAAAGTCCCCTTGAAGGCAGCCAGGCACAACTTTTAATGATCCAAGGGCAACTTCAGTCTTTGAACAAGCTACTGCAGCCTACATACAAATATTTAAATGGTGGGGTGTCCATTTGATTTATTAAATATTAATGCTTACACTTCAATGTAGCTATGTATTTGCAATGATTCCAATCTCTGTCCCACTCTATTATTTGCCCTTCAAACGGGAGGCATCATATGATTAAGCCATCCCCAGCTTGTTGATAGAGATTGTTTGTTAGCTAAGAAGAACATCTAGAAGAAAAGAATTTCTGTGGAGATTCTCAGTCATCCATATCATGGTTGTCCCAAAGGTGCTTTTTCAAGAGGCAACTGGACTTCTCGCTTTTCATCTCAGCTGAAGAAGCTTCTTGATTGAGAAGTGAAACATATTAAAAGAAAAACCAGAAAGTCCAATTGCCTCCTGAAAAGGAACCTTTGGGACATCTAGAAGAAGCATACGGACCCTTGTGAGAAATGGAAAAGAAAGGATATCCCTCAACCTAACTTTATATCAACTGTTTGAAAACTGTCAGCCTCTCAAGTAAATCAGACAGGAAATATAATAAGGTGAGCTATTTCTCCTTTTTTATATATATATAAGGCAGGGGTGGGTTTCAACCGGTTCGCAGCGGTCCCTACGAACCGGTTGGTCGGCGAACCCAGAAGTAAGTAACTTCCGGGAACGGCGAAGGGCCCACCCGCCCGCCCGCAGTCCTTACCTGGTTTTGACGAGTTCTGCGCTTCCACGCATGCACAGGACGCATACAGCGCCTGTGCGATCCTCCAGGAGCAGCTGAAGCATCGCACAGACGCTAGTACACATGCGTGCACCGTGCGCGTGCACGAGGACGCCGCTGGCCCCATTCCAACCGAACCGAACCGGTTGGAACGGGGCGAGAAACCCACCTCTGATATAAGGCTATATTTATGTAATAATCTTGTAAGTCTAACAGTATAAATCTCCACCATCTTTTTTTATGGCCTTAGTTAAGATGGATCCTTTTCCTTTTATCTGATCGTTCCCTAGGCAGCATCTCTCTTCACCACCCCATCTTCCAAGGTCATTATCATATTCCATTAGAGAAACAAATAGTTCACTGTGATCTGAGATCAAACTTACACAAATTCCCATTTACTTTTAAACATTACTGGAATGCCACTAATTTCTTACTGTTCCAGGAAAATAGTAGCAAATTGCTTTTCTTTTTGTAGGAACATCTTCTAAATATCTCCAATTTGTGTGTAGGTGTATATGTGTTTGTGTGGCTATATAAAGACATTCTTTGAACTATGGTGCTAGAGAAGATTCCCGCGAGTCCTTTGGACTGCAAGGCGATCAAATCGGTCAGTCCTAGAAGAGATCAACCCTGACTGGTCTTTAGAAGGCCAGATCTTGAAGATGAAACTCAAGTACTTTGGCCACCTAATGAGAAGGAAAGACTCACTGGAGAAGAGCCTAATGCTGGGAACGATTGAGGGCAAAAGAAAAATGGGATGACAGAGAATGAGGTGGCTGGATGGAGTCACTGAAGCAGTAGGTGTGAGCTTAAATGGACTCCAGAGGATGGTAGAGGACAGGAAAGCCTGGAGCAGAGGTTGACCTTAAACACTCAAAGAGCCACAAAGATCCTAACCGGAAGCCCCCCCCCCCATTCAATTCTGAAGCCAACCGGAATTCCTGTTCCCCCACCATAGAGTCTCCTCCTAGTGTGGCATCCTTTTTCATCTACCTGTCCTAACCAAAAGCCCTATCAATTATGGAGCTGACCAGAAAACCCGCCCTTTCCAAGAGTCTCCTCCTGGCGTGCTGTGCTTTCCTCCCCTCCCAACTGGAAGCTCCTCTCAAAATTGTAGCACTGACCAGCGACAGGGAGCCACAACAGAGGGATGAAAAAGCTACATGTGGTTCCAGAACCGTTGCTGATCCCTGGCCTGGAGGAATATTGTCCATGTGGTCGCGATGGGTAGGAAAGACTTCGCAACTAACAACAACAATAACAATAAAGACATTCCCACATACAGGCATACAACTGTGTGTGCACACAGAGAGAGAGTTAAGTTAAATTTCTACATACAAGGTTGAACAATCAAATTACGGGTATATACAGGCATAACAAACAGCTTAAGAAAAAAATCCTTCTTTTCAGCCTGCACCCTATTTTTTATGCTTGTCAGCAATAAGGAACTGGGTTATCTGGAAGCTACCCCAATCCACCTCAGCAGACCAGAAGAACAGTAAACATTTGGAATTGTTTCATTTTTAAATGGAAGGGGAAATTACTTATTCCAGATGAAACTTCCATTAGCAGAGACTCAGGATTTTATGCTGAGGACTAGCACCTTGACTCCAGTTTATAAATTGGGTTACATGCTAACAGAAAAGGTTAATCCTTGGCAGCAAGGCACCTGTGTGAATACCTCCTTTTGTGAGAAGGTGATTTGACTTCTTGAGTTGTTCATTCCAGCACCACGTAATAAACCAGTCATTTTTAATCTATTATTTAAACATGGGGAGGGAACCTGCTTTTCACTGGCAGTATAGTAGCTACAAAATTGGGGCAAAGTTGTTTTTCCCAGGCAGGGATGGTTTTAGTGCTGAGTGTTTTTCAACCTTGACCATTTTAACAGGTCTGGACTTCAGCTTCCAAAATTCTCCAGTTGGCTGAGAATGGGAATTCTTAAATTCTAGTCTTAAATTCTTAAAAATTCTTAAGTTTCTATTCTCTTTCACACATCTTTAAGATTTCGCACATCTTAAAAGTTGTCAAGGTTGAGAAATACTGTAGCTAAAGAACTGCTGAAAAGGGAGACCCACAAAGATGTGTCTTCCTCAAAATCTTGAATGCAGCCTTTCAAAGCCATTCCCAAAGTAATGGAAAAGATTAAAATCGGGGGCGGGGGGAGGGGACAATCATGTTGAGCTCATTTATTTCATTTTCAATTAAATCAGGCTTAATTGTGGTCCTTCCTTCTTTCTGATTTTTTATACTCTTAACACAGCCCATCAGATTACTCAAATGCTTACTGTGACCAAGTCCTCATAGTTATAGTTATAGTTTTATTGATTTGTATGCCGCCCACTCCCGAAGGACTCCAGGCGGCTTACAATAACACAAGGGAGGGGAATAATACATAACAACATTAAAATATACAACAGTCACAATCTCCGGGGGGCTGAATATTACGAGAGCCCCCCGGCCTGCTGGAGCAACCAGGACTTAACAGCTTTGCGGAAGCCCGGGAAGGTAATAAGGGTCCGGATCTCCACGGGGAGATCGTTCCCTCTGGACTGGCGCTGCAACAGAGAAGGCTCTCCCCCGGGGAGTCGCCAGCCGTCAGGGTAGGAAGATCAAGAACTGTGCATCTCCTCCCAAAATAAAAGAACATGAAATATCATTTTCCACAATGAACTGAATGGTGGGGAAAAAATGTGCTGCAAAGTGTGTCCTGGGTGATAAGCTGCTCCCTGTGATTCAGATATATTCTGCCTCACCCCTTCCTTCTGGAACAGTGAAAGAAAACTTGCCTGCTTTCAAAGGCGCACCTTTTCTCCTTCTCCAGCCTGTTTTTTTCCAGATGCAGAAAAATACGCAAAGCTAATTTGATGGTGTTGATCATGTTCTAGAGTTCCAGAAAGCTCCCTTAGCTATCTAAATTTTATTAGTCACATATGTCTTTTTATAATGTCATATAAGTATCTTATTTATTTATGACAAGAAGTAGTAACAGCAAACTGTTAGAATAAAAAATTTAAAGGTATATTCTAGAAACAATCTTGACGATATTTGACCCTTTTTAAAATGACCTTGGAGAGAAAAGCAAGAATTGGTCAATGAAATCTGCCATTTTCATCCAGTTTATGGGTAGGATTGAAATTGTAAAGATGCAAAATGAGGTGAAAAACTATAAAAGTGCAGAATGACTTGTCCTCATGTAGGTACATTCCGATCTGAGCTTAGTGCACAAAATAATCTGCCATAACGTCCTACCAGTTAATGACTATACTATCTCTTATACAGTATATGAGCCATTTCAAGGACATTTGCGAAGTAGAATTTCTCTAATGGAATACCACCTTAATGACACAGGTAGAAATAGCAGCATTAATATAATCTAGGTTTCGTGTCACAACAAAACTACCAGAATGGTTTGAAAGCTAAAAGGAGATAAATCATACATCTAATAAAACAAAATAAAACATTGCTTCTTTCTTTGCCCCAATTACCTTAAATGCAATTTCCAATCTTGGATCTCGAGCTGGATTGGAATCTGCAAGTTTCTAGCTATTTTTGGAATCAAATTCCCATAAACCAGCAAGACCTATAGCCAGGGAGAATGGAAATTTTCATCCAACACTGTGACTTCTTCATTAAGCCAGTTTCCCTGCCACTCTTCAATGTTTATTGTACTTTGCTTTCTGGTAATGGAATGAGAAAGCCAGGGAGAATTGTAAGTCCCTCATCTGCCATGCAAGCTCATTCTGAGTGATTTTTAGTGTATAATCCAGTGGTGAAATCTATTTTTTTTTGCCACTGGTTAGTGGGCGTGGCTTGGTGCTGGGGTCATGTGATTGGGTGGGTGTGGCCAACTTTTTTTCACTTTTTAAAGCATTTGTTTACTACCTATTCGCCAGAATTGGTAGTAAATAAAATCTTTAAAAAGTGGTGTGGTGAGGTTCCCACGATTGCGCAGATCAGCTGAGTGTCAGGAAAACTTTTTTTTCCACTTTTTAAAGCTATTTGTTTTCTACTGGTTCGGGCAAACCGGTCAGAACCAGTAGCACTTCACCCCTGGTATAATCTATAAAATGGTGCATAGGTTTAGCCAGAAGTCCCTGAAAAGCTCTTTTCATCTCTGTGTATCTGGTAAAAGAGATATAGCAGAGGTCCCCAAACTTGGCCACTTTAAGATTTGTGGACTTCAACTCCCACAATTCTCCAATTCTCTGGGAATTGAAGTCCACAAGTCTTAAAGCTGCCAAGCTTGAAGTCCTCTGAAATATAGCATAGACAAAATATTGAGATTGCAATATTGCAATATTTGCTTATCTGAGCTTTTGCTCAGGCAGGCAACAAAAGGCTTGGGCTTGTGAGCTAGTCTCAGCATCAGAGAGAAAAACATGAATTAATTATTGCTTGATAAACTATATTGTGCTATTAGGTAGGATATGAAATAAAAAGCCAGATCCTAGCCTCGGAGGTAGCTGGCTACAAACATACCAACTACAAGTGCCAATAATTGTCTTGACCAACAACATGCCAGAGCATGAAATCTGTAATCTAGTCTTTGGCATTTAAACTTTGGAAAAGTGGGGAAAAGGCATTGAAAAATTCAAAATTCTTGGACCTTGAAGGGTTAGATTTGAGATTTGGGTGGCATAACATATTTGTGTTTGGTAAAGATTGCCAGGAGAAATATCAACAACCTCGGATGCTATTTAATGGCAGAAAGTGAAGAGTAAATTAAAGAGCCTTTTGATGAAGATGAAAGAGAAGAGTGCAAAAACTGGTCTGAAACTCAACATTAAAAAAGCTAAGATCATAGCATCCAGTCCCATCACTTCCTGACAAATAGAAGGGGAAGAATGGCTGCATAAAGAACTCTCTGACAAATTGAAAGACAAAAAGGATAAGTATAAAAAGTGGAACAAGGGGACAAAACTAAGGCAGAATATCAGCAAATAGCCCGAGCCTGTAAAGATGAAGTGAGGAAAGCTAAGGCTCACAATGAAGAAAGGCTTGTCACAAAAGTAAAAAATAACAAAAAAAGCTTTTTCCAACATGTTATAAACAAGAAAAAGGTTAAGGAAACAATTGGTCCATTGCTGGGAGAAAGTGGCAAGAAGGTGACAAGCAACAGGAAGAGAGCAGAACTATTTAACTCATTTTTTGCACAAAGGGATAAAACAGTCCAACATATCAAAAACAGCACCACAAAAATCAGATTAGGAACACAAGTTGAAATAGGGAAGAAAATGGTAAGTGAGCACCCTAGACGAGTTCAAATCACCAGGACAGGATGGATTACACCCCAGCATTCTGAAGGAACTGGCAGAAGAGATCTCAGAACCACTGAACTATATCTTTCAGAGATCCTGGAGCACCGGGGTACTACCAGAGGACTGGAAAAGAGCTTATGTGGTTCCCACTTCAAAAAAGTGGGGGGGAAAGATTCAGGAAACTATACACTTATCAGCCTGGCCTCAATACCAGAAAAGATTCTGGAAAAGATAATCAAGCAACGAATTAGCAAACACCTAGTAAGTAAACAAAGTAATAAGCAAAAGCCAACATGGGTTTGTCAAAAACAGATCAAGCCAGACTAATTTATTGCATTCTTTGCCAAAGTGACAAAATTAATGGCCCAGAGGAATGCTGTCGATATAGTTTACTTGGACTTCAGTAAGGCATTTGACAAGGTAGACCATAATCTACTACTAGATAAAGTGGAAGAATGTGGGTTAGACAGCATCACTACCAGATGGATTCGTAACTGGCTGACCAACCACACTCAATGTGTAGTCCTCAATGGAACTGCATCTTCATGGAGGGAAGTATGCAGTGGAGTACCCCAAGGCTCTGTTTTAGGCCCAATACTGTTTAACATCTTCATCAATGATTTAGATGAGGGAATAAATGGGAAACTCATCAAATTTGCAGACGACACCAAGCTGGTAGGAATAGCCAACACTCCAGAAAATAGACTAAAGATACAGAAGGATCTTGACAAACTTGAACATTGGGCATTATCTAATAAAATAAAATTCAATGGTGAAAAGAGTAAGGTTCTACATTTAGACAAGAAAAATGAAATGCACAGGTACAGTATAGGTGGTATCTTGCTCAATAGTAGTAACTGTGAGAGGGATCTTGGAGTCCCAGTGGACAACCATTTAAATATGAGCCAGCAGTGTGCAGCAGCTGCCAAAAACCCAATACAGTTCTAGGCTACATAAACAGAGGAATAGAATCAAGATCACGTGAAATGTTAATACCATTTTATAATGCCTTGGTAAGGCCACACGTGGAATAGAGCATTCAGTTTTGGTCACCACGATGAAGAAAAGATGTGGACACTCTAGAAAGAGTACAGAGAACAGCAACAAAGATGCTTAGGGGACTGGAGACTAAAACATATGAAGAACGGTTGCAGGAACTGGGTATGTTTAGTTTAATAGAAAGAAGGACTAGGGGAGCCATGATAGCAGTACTCCAATATCTCAGGGGTTGCCACAAAGAAGAGGGAATCAAACTATTCTCCAAGGTACCTGAGTGTAGAACAAGAAGCAATGGGTGGAAACTAATCAAGGAGAGAAGCAACTTAGAACTGAGGAGAAACTTCCTGACAGTTAGAACAATTAATCAGGGGTCAGCTTCCCTCCAAAAGTTGTGAGTGCTCCAACACTGGACGTTTTTAAGAAGATGTTGGATAATCAAGTGGTGTAGGGTTTCCTGCCTAGGCAGGGGGTTGGACTAAAAGTTCTCCAAGGTCCCTTCCAACTCTGCTATTGTATTGTATTGTATTGTATTGCATTGCATTGCATTGTATGTGGTGGTCATGTAAAGATGCTAAATACAATACTGCTTATGTAGAAAATAATTAAAATAAATAAACTAATTAAACCTGAAGCCTTTCTTTGAGGCATTATGGATAAATCGATAGAAAAACTATTTGGAACTTTCTTTGCCATGATCACAGCTGCAACAAATACAATTGATGCCATGCATTGGAAAGAAAAATGAATGCCAAGAGTTGAAGAATGGGTTGTGAAACTAACTGAATTGACAGAGGGGGTGAAACTAAGTGCACTCCTTTGAGATAATACTTTGGACAATTTTTGTAAGACAATGGAAACCATTTGTGGAGTTTCTGCAACTTAAATACAATAATGGACTCTTAATAGAGGGCTTTGAAGATCAGCTTTTTTGGGGGGGGGGTATACCAGTTAACAGGTTTTTTAATAACTAACAGACATTGAGTTGACTTGATTGATAGATATTAGATTTCTATAGTTGAGATATTTCATAACTGTGATGTAAAATAGTCATATATCAAATATACTAAGTACGGTATACAGTAGATGAGAAGATTGATAATTATTTGTAAGCCTATTGTTTAAGGGGGAAGGAATATATTACATTTATTTCAGATATCTTTTTCCGCACTCAACCAGGGTGGACGATGTATGTTTAATGTTGTTTCCATATACCACATTTTTCAGAGTATAAGACACACTTTTTCCCCTCAAAATAGAGGCTGAAAATCTGGCTGCCACTTATATATCGAATACAGCATTTTTTGCCCTGCCCTTCACAACAATGGTTGTGCCTAGCCTTATAGAGGCTTTCAGAGAACTCCTGGGGGCTGGGGAGGGCAGAAATGAACAAAAAATGGGCCGTTTTTGCCCCCCCCCCAACTCCCAGCAGCACTCTATAAGCCTCCATAAGGCTATGCATGCAATTTTTTGACAAAAAAAGGGCCCTTTTTTGCTCTCCCCCCCCCCCCCGAAGCACTCTACAAGCCTCCCTCCCCAGACTATTCAAGCCTTTTATTTGAAAAAAACGAGCCCGTTTTGGGGAGGTTTGCAGAGTGCAAAACCTTTTTTTTCCCTTTTGGAAAGCTCTTTAGTTAGAGTGATTGATGAGAATTAGATTTATCAAGTGCTGTGCCCAGCAGAAACAAGTCTTAGGTACTGCAGGTTGTCAGCAATTTCCTTCTCCAGCACATGGATAAATACACCTGAAAACATCTATCTACCTACCTACCTACCTACCTACCTACCTACCTACCTACCTACCTACCTACCTACCTACTCTCTCTCTCTCTCTCTCTCTCCCTACCTACCTACTGTATTTCTCTCTCTCTCTCTCTCTCTCTATCCCTCCCTCCCTCTACCTACCTACCTACCTACTCTCTCTCTCCCTCCCTACCTATTGTATTTCTCTCTCTCTCTCTCTCCCTCCCTCTATCTACCTACCTACTTTTTTTTAAATTTGCCTCTTCAAAACCTTGGTGCGTCTTATACTCCAGTGCGTCTTATACGCCGAAAAATACGGTATGTTATGTGCCAGTGGTGGGATTAAACTTTTTTTTACTACCGGTTCTGTGGGCATGGCTTGGTGGGCATGGCACGGCAAGGATACAGCAAAATCCCCATTCCCTCCCGATTAGCTGGGACTCAGAACGCAGAGAATAGATGGGGACGGAGCCAGTCAGAGGTGGTATTTACTGGTTCTCTGAACTTCTAAAACTTTCTGCTACCAGTTCTCCAGAACTGGTCAGAACCTGCTGAATACCACCTCAGTTGTGTACACTTCTTTTTTCCTTTCCTTTTTTCTTTTTCCCTTGTTTGTAATTTTTACGCTTTTTTAAACTGAGTTTGTAATTGTTCTTATATGTAATATCCTATCTTTGAAATTAAAAAAAATCAAATGAAAAAAATTTAAAAGGTTAATAAATATATCAATACACTTCCCTCCTTCTATTTTTTCTACAAGTTGGGCTGAGAAAGATTAACTGGCACAAAATCACCCAGCTGGCTTTCACAGCTAAGGAAAGGACTAAAACTCATGGTCTCCTATTTTATAGCCTGATGCGTAACCACTAGACAACACTGCCCTATGTAAGATATAAAATAATATCAATAATAAAATATATAGGTTAAAATAGACATATTATCTTTAGTAATTAGTAATGGACTTTTGCTACCCAAACTGAACAAGGCTTTAAGGATTTATTTCTAGGTAAGAGACATGGAAAGAAATAATCTGTTGAGGAGGTGATAAATTACTATGGTAAAATTGTTTATACTTGCTGTGATGAATGGGAAAGTAATTTCTATATACGTATATGTTTTATTTTTCTTTACTATATTTAATTTTTTCTTTTCTATTTTTCTATTTTTTTGTCTTTTTTTCTTTATTTTGTATTAGTTTTTATCATTTTAATTGTAAATAATAAAATTACTATTAAATAGTTTGAACTTGAAGGTCTCATTCATTACTTACCCGTATGCTGTCAAGCCTAATGCTGTACCAGTTCCCTTTAATGTAGGGAATAGAGTAACTCAAATCAGTTTTTAGATTTCAGGTTGCTTCGCTACTGTTTTTTGAAAACTTAAAAGGGATACAGGTAGTCCCCAACTTACAATTACAGTTGAGCCCAAAATTTCCATTGCTAAGCAAGGCAGTTGTTAAATGAATTGGATCCCATTTTACCACTGTTGTTAAGTGGATAAATGCAGCTAAGTGCATTTACCCACCTTGGAAAGATGGAAGGCTGAGTCAACCTTGAGCCTGGTGAGATTTGAACTGCCAAATTGCAGGCAGCCAGCAGAAGTAGCCTGCAGTACTGCACTTTAATGACTGCCCCACTGAGACTCATCTCCTAAAACTTCAAGAACTTCAAAATTATCCAAAATTGTTTAGGGCAAAAAACACTAGGTACTACCTGAGATGAAGGGGAGGAAGTATTCTGGGGAAGAGTGACTGCTTGGTTGTTACGGTCTCCACAGGAAGTTTTCCCTACACCTTGGAGTAGATGCTTCTTGGTCTGAGCTAATGATTAAGTGATGAAATAAAGAGGAGCCTCTGATATACTTTCCTGACAGGGGTTCATTATCAGGTTAGCCATGCTGGGAAGGGAATATAAGAAAACGCCCCAAGGGACGGAACAAGGAACATGTGTATTACACAATCATCCAACCCGCACAGCCCTAAGCACTTAGTTTGGTCTTCCTTGACCTATCACCCTCCAGAGATGGTGGATTAAAACTCCTACCACTTCCAGTCAACAAGAGGGGATGAGAATTGTGTGTGAGATACTTGGAGAACTCTAAATTAGCTTATTTCACGAGTCAAACAGGACAGTTTGGCCGAACTGGTAGTGGTTTGTCAGCCTGGATCACTGGAACTGGTAGCGACCCAGGCCTGCCATACCTCCGAACTGGTTCCCCAGTCAGTGTGGCCTTTTCCTCCCATTTTTTAATTTTCTGTGCATGCGCAGACCTATTTATGGGCAACTGCGCATGTGCGCAAAATTGCACGTGCACCGGACCAGCAGTAATGCCTGCAGCAACGTGCCCCTGGACGGAACCTTCCAGAATTACAGACACTCTGCTACATTTACTTAAGCCTGTAAAAATAAAAAGGGGCTCTGATTTAGCCACAAGAACCATGAGAGAAAAGTGATTGGACACACGATGGCTATAGAGCAGTGTTTCTCAACCTCGGCAACTTGAAGATGTCCGGACTTCAACTCTCAACTCTCAACTTGCCAAGGTTGAGAAACACTGCTATAGAGTATGCCTTAAATGCAGAAATTTAAATTCAAGTCAACCCATTTCAAAGTAAGTATATGTGACACAGGCCTCTGCCTACTAAATGAGGCAGATGGAATTAAAAGAGAACAAATTAAAAGAGAACATTCTTTCCCTTGGGAAAGAATACGGTTTGACAAAGTTGCTGCAGGCAGGAATTTTGCACAATATCCTTTATTGCAACCAAAGGAGAACCATTTTTCGTAAACGAAAAAGAAAGGTGGTAAGTGAAAGGAATTTATACAATCCTCCCTTCGGCCAATAAAAAGAGTCAGTTCAGGAAGGACTTTGCACAATACATAGTCATTTAACCTGCTATGAAAATAATAATAATAAAGGAAGTGATGGTAATCAGAGGAGGATCATGGGTCCCTAGCCTGTGGCCATGACTATTCTGCTAAATCATCCCACAGAACTGCTGTGCAGTAAAAAGACATGGCTAGAGAACTGCATAAAATAAGCTTATCGGAGGAAGAAGACTGGATAAAAATAATATTATTTATTTTAAAAAGGTAGCAAGCCTCATCCTTGTTTCATCTAGTCCGTTTGGTGTGGCTAAACTAGATCCCAGTAACCATCTCACATGATAGGATTAGGGATCCAAAATGTATCAAGGAATTTTTTTGGGACAAGAGGGAGAATAGAATGAGGGAGAAAGGATTAGGTTCATTTTAAACTGGAAAGTATGGTTTTAATAATGGGCCAGGGGAGGAAATCAGAAAATATGAGGCATTGGTTCCTTAGATGTTAATGTATATGCTGTTTTGCTTTTTTTCAAAATCTGATAATAAATCAGCTTTGCTACATTTAGGGATCTTTCTTTCAAAAACTTGCTCTGACAACCTCTGACTCTGTCGTCACTCCTTTCTATTTGTTTTAATTATATTACAGAGGATAGCAGGTTTAGTTGTTGTTCAGCATGCCTGCAACAAAGAGGAATCATTGAGCCCACTCGACTTCTTTTGCCTACCCCATAGTCCACCAAGAAAAACCCACAAAACCCTTGTATCCGATCCCTGTTATGAGCAATCCTGTTGAAGATTAATTTGTGAAGGAAGCAGAGTCTACGCAGGAAACTGGTTTAAAACCTTAAAAATATTTTATCTCCATGGCCCAGATCCCCCCCCTCTCTCTCCCTCCCTCTCTCTCCCTCCCTGTCTGCTTGCATACGATGCATATGATATGATATAAAACCCATCCTTTGTACTGTGATATCAGCAAAATTACACCAGTTAAAAGTATCTTTTTAGCTGTGTTTTTTAATGTCCACTGTAGGGGTTGATTGAATTTTTTGCAATGCAAAGCTGTTCAAGTTAGAAAAAGTCTCATATAGTGTGTGCGTCTCTCTCTCTCTCTCTCTCTCTCTCTCTCTCTCTCTCTCTCTCTCTCTCTCTCTCTCTCTCTCTCTCTCTCTCCTTCCCTCCCTCCCTCTCTCATTCTCCTTCCCCCTCTCCCTCCCTCTCTCATTCTCCCTCCCTCTCTGTCTCTCACACTCACACACACACCAAGAAAATTATCCTGCAGCACCCAGCCCATCGTAGGTATCAAACTAAGCAGGTCTGGAGCTGATCAGTAATTGAATAAGGAACCAGGCTTCTGCATTAGTTGGGAAAGTACAAAAGTGCCCTGCAACAGGACGTGGCAAAACAGTTTCTCCTTGATGCTGAGGAAATTATTAAGGCTCCTCACGGGCGTCAGAAGACAAACTCGACCTCAGAGTTTGCAGGGGGGGGGGCGCGAGAGGGGAGATGGGAAGAACAAGAAGCAATGGGGAGAAATCCAGCCGCGCTCCTATGTCATCCCAAGTGATCGACCCGACCACCAACTGGGAATAAACGGCAACTCTTTTCGCTTAAGAGGGGAAAGAAAGGTGGACGAGCGCCTCCACCTCGTTTATTCGAAACGTTAAGCCAGCGCCTCAATCCTGACTTACCCAAAATCTCTTTCCTCCGTTGCGTATGGGGCTGGTCGGTGTAAACCCACTCGAAATCCTCGCGGGCGACCTTGTTTCCCATCCTTACTACTATCGCACTAAGCAAATTGGTCTCCGGTGCTGAACAGAAAAGCGCGCTCCAGCGAGGCACCTTATATCAGCCCAGAGCAGCCTGGAGGCAGACCCCGCCCCACGGAACTTCAGCCACCGAGCTCCCAGGCCCGCCCAGCTAACCTGACTTTGCTAAGTCAGCCCCCACCCCCCTTTGCGTTCAGGGGAGCCGGCGGGGCGCCCTCCTTTGCCGGCTGATCGGAAACCATCCCCCCCACCCCCGCTTCCTTAGGCGCAGGTTGGTGAACGTCCATCGTTTAAGTCCTGGCCCGCACAAAGCAGGAGGCTGTGGGCTTGGGCTCAGCAATTCTGGAGGAACATTGGGTGGGGGGACCCAAACAAAGATGCTTGTCCCAAAGGTGCTTTTTTTTCAAGAGGCAACTGGACTTTCTGGTTTTACTTTGAAGACGTTTTGCTTCTCCTGGAAGCAGCTTCTTTGGCTCTGGGAAAAAATCACCTTTGGGACAACCATGACCTGGATGACTGAGAAGCTCCATAGACAAGAGGGGCTTGGTAACTGTGGAGTGAAGTGATTGGGGAGTTAGTAGGAGGTGACCAGGGAGTGAGCAAAAAACAGCTGGGCTGATGGACAACACAAGGTTAGATACTCAAAATATGAAGCAATTCCATTCTGATGCAAGAAGAATGCAGAAGTGTGCCACAATTTAAACGACTTCTGCAAAAAAAATCTTCAGATTAGCATGGTTGTAAATTATAACAACAATGTTATGAACAGTCCAGAACAGGAGAAAAAATTCATATGGGATCTAGATAGATGATCCTGTAGGAATCCTCCTGAGGAAGATGTCAAAGATAACAAAGGGGACAGTCATTTATCAGATTGGCTCCGATCAAAGCATGGCGCTCAGCTTCCTGATCCACCACTGGCAGGAGTTGCAGTTAATCAGTTTTCCACCTAAGAATCCATCTAAGAAGCAAAAATGTGAAAACGTAACTTGTTTGGCTTTCTATGGGTTCTTTTGTGGGATCCACCAAAAAGGTAAGTTTGCAGAATTGGCGTTATAAGTATAAATTGTAGGAAATTGTCCGAAGGACACATTTCAGGAGACAACTGGACTTTTTTATTATTATTATTAATTTTTTTTATTTTGTTACATAAACAACACATACCCACACTAATGGGGAAAAAAATCAAAACACAAAAAAGACAAAAAACAGAAAACAAGGCAGGGGAAAAAAAAGAACACAGGTATATATTATAAAAAAGTATATCAGCTGGTTACAACATGTTTTTGTGCATCTCTTCCATTAATTCATATTAATTCAAATATCTTAACTCAAATGTTTACCATATTGATATCATCATACCTCCACTTTTAGTTAACTACAGTTGTTTAAACATATTTCATCCTTAACTATGCCAAAGATTTAATCCATAACCACATGCTAGCATTTCATTTACTTGTTTATAAAATCCTCCATTAACATCAAATCCTCATATCCTGTTTTAGCTAAACATCCATAATATTTAATACAAAAAATTCCATCCTCCATGTATATAGTTTATTATCATTCTCCTTTCTTTATGTAATTATATTGTATATCATAACATTTTCTCCATATTAGTTAACATTTAACTGTATATAGTTTTATTTTATTTTTTAATAGTGATAATTATTATGATTAATAACCTTTGTATATGGTCCAAAAATATTTCTAACCTTCCCTTCTCATATCCAATTATTATTTATCATATCAACTCCACATTATATACATTACTATCATTATCAATTATTATTCAACTATGTCTATTACAAATAAAATTAATTAGGTTTAGCTAATTTTGAATTGTATTTTCCATCTATCAGCCTGTGTCTCTCCAATAACAAAACCTCCTTAATCCTGTTGCCATTCGTGGATCAAGTTCTCCAAACGTCTTTATGAGCAAGTCCAAACAAGAAGATTTTTGCACCTTTTTGCTTAAGGTGCCTCTCATATAATGTTGTTGTCCTACGTTTATTGCACTTTTCAGCTTGTCTTTAATTCTCAGTAGTGGTATCAAAAGTTTTGCAAATGATATTTCATAAAGTATAAATTCTTTAATGCTTCTCATTCCTCCTACGCTCTGTCTTTCGAAGTAAATCTTCTGCGTAGCTGCCCCCCCTTCAAACGTTCCATCTTTTTCTCCCTCAGAGGTAAACCAGATGCCCGGAATGTCAGCAAATTGAAAATCTTCATCTCTGACATCCTTCGTTTGTATTTCAGGGACATTCAAACATTCAACATTCTCACTTTTTTCTTCATATTTTGATGTTAAAAACAGCAAGTAATCCAGCTTTCTTTCAAATCTGTCGTATGTGTCAGACAGCTTTTGTAGTGCAGAAAAAATCATTGTGGGAAGAAGGCGGGACTTAGCAGTGAGAAGACGGATTTTCAGGCTATTCCTGAAATTCCTCTATTCCGAAGGAATTGGACGGTTCATTTTTGAACCTAAGCTGTCCCGGAGAGACAGTGAAAGGTTGGAGGAGATCCAGTGACCCCAGAGATGTTCGCAAAGTCCCTGGGGGCTTGGAATTTAACCTCCTTTGCCAGTGACTTCTGGATTAGCCGCAAGCTAACTGAAACTGCAGGTTGCCCCTAAGAATGGCGTGAGTGTTTCCAGCTGGTAAGGTAATTTTATTACTCAGAGAGACACGGTCCGCATAAAAATTTAAGCTAATTGAAACCAAAGAACAGAAGAATCTAGCGGCGGATTGGATCTCTTTATGGGTTTATGGACGGTGGTTACCCTATTTTTTAAATGTTTTAAATGCTACTTACATGGACAAAGGAAAGATTACTTCAACAACTCCTCTGACTCTCTGTAAGTGGGCTGTAAACCAATTTACTGTAATTTGGCTCCCTACAACTTGACACTTTTATTGCTTGGCTGGGTTGGTCTAAGATCAGATAAGATTGTACAGCTCCCAGCTTGTTTTTACTTGCAAATACCTTAAAGCCTCTAAAGGGAAAATACTAACTGCGTACAAATATGGCGTCTGTTCAAATTTCAAATGATTCATTACAACTGGACTTTCTTGTTTTTCCTTTTGATGACATTTTGCTTCTCATCAAAGAAGCTTCTTCAGCTCTGACTGGATAGTGGGGAATGGAAGGATTTATATTCCTTGCAGGGGTATCAAACTCATGGCCCATGGGCTGGATGCATCTCACGCTGGCCACTCCCATCCCCAATTTAGTGAAGGTTTGGAGTCATGATATGTCACATGACGACATGAGTTTGACGCTGCTGTTTTAGAGGGTTACTGAAACACTTGGAGGTTTTTCTGTGCCCTCAGGGTTACCTGAGTAGTGTTCCTGGTTCTTGTAGTCTGCTATTTTTTCTCTGGTGACCCTGAGGATGCAGAAAAACCTCCAAGTGTTTCAAAGACCCCCCCCCAAAAGATACAAATGACCAGCTGTCTTCAAGGAATGTAAATCCATTCCCCACTATTCTGTCAGAGCTGAACAAGTTTCTTGAATGAGAAATGAAACTTCTTCAAAAGACAAAACAAGAAAGTCCAGTTGGCTCTTGGAAAAGCACCTTTGGGACAACCATGACCTGGATGATTAAGAATCTCTAAAGACTTGGAGGAAATTACCATATTTTTTGGAGTATAAGATGCACCATTTTTCACAAAACCAGGCCTGTTTTTTGTCAAAAAGGGCATGCATAGCCTTTAGGAGGCTTATAGAGTGCTCCTGGGGGCTTGGGAGGCAAAAATGAGCAAAAAACAGCCCAGTTTTTGCTCATTTTTGCCCTCCCCAGCCCCCAGGAGCACTCTGGAAACCTCCTAAAGGCTATACACAGCCATTTTTGCAAAGGGGGTGGAGTTTCGGGAGGCCAAAAATGCTGTATTCAGTGTATAAAATGCACCCAGATTTTCATCCTCTTTTTTGAGGGGAAAAAGCTGCATCTTATGGTCCGAAAAATATGGTATATGACAAAGAGCTGTGAAGACAATATTAGTCAATTTCAGCACTACTTGCAATAGCAAAATATGGCAAATCCTCTTTCTGGAAAAGTCTCCATCAAAATTAACAGAGAAAAAGATGTATCATAACAGAATTCGAAACCTGTTAGACATTACTTTGAGTCTGGCAGGGGGGGAAATTGCCATTCCAGAGATTCCCTTTATGCTTTGATAACTGAATGCTGTTCCTTTCCCCTACAAAGTTGATGAAAAATACAAGCAAAGTCAGAAGTGTCACTCTGAATCAGTTATGGAACATCAAATGGCTGAAAAAAGGAAGAAAATGCAAGCATGTTACATATATTGGCATGGCCCTATCTTTTAGAGATGTGCATTACGAAAGTATGCCAAAATTAAGAGCCAGTGGGATGTAGTGATAAATGCACCAGACAAGAAATGGAAAGATCATGAATTCTAATCTTATCTTAGGTGCACATCTAGCTAGGTGGATTTGGAGTAGTCTTGATCTCCTTTCCCTCACATAATCTCCAAATCTATATATGCCATGTATAAGTAAGAATTCTCAAGTTAAAATATATTTTTCAGATGTATAAAAATATGTTCATGTTCTTCTACAAAATGAGAAGATCTTTTTTAAAAAACCTATAAAAATCTCAACTTTATTTCAACTAGATGGAACCTCCTTGATTCTACTTATATTACTGGGCACCTGGGGTGACTCCACAACTTTGAGTCAGCAATGTTGGAAGAAATGTCCTTCTGGGTTCAGTTCCAAGTGGAGAGAAAGACACTGAAAACAAGATGGTTTTAATAGTGGACAGGATCGCATGCCTTGAAGACGTTGGGTGAAGAAAAAAATGGGGAGAGATGCTGAGATTGCCTGAGCTTTATACCCCCTCTGTGCTTTGAACTTGAGCTTGTATTTTGATTGGTTGTCAGACTCCCATGGGGCCATGCAGGGACAACTCTGTAGGCTGTCCTGAGTCCCAGGCTTGGTTGAACCTTGCTGGGTGATGTAATCTTCCCAGGTGCCATATGGTGAGATGGGTAGAGGGCTAATTCTACCTTTGTTGCATTTTGGGTGAGGGCATCTGCATATGAATAGACCTAGCTATCTCTTTAGTTCTTAAGTGCGGACATCTGATGTGTGGGCTATTGAGGATGATGGGGGCTTTAAGAGTGAGTCTGTTTCCTGCCTAAAAACTGTTTCTCCATTTCTCATCCAGGAAAATATAATATTCTGCCTTTATTATTTCCCAGAATATTTTATTTTTCTAGGAGATGGGTGGGTGCTAATGTCTTAGAATCCCCCCTTTTTGCCAAAATATATGGGTGGAACACAAGGCAAAAGGTTAAAAATTAATCAGATCAGGGAGACTCAATGGGTGCTTTTAGTTTTTTTTGATGCAAAGGGGAAGGCATTGATAAAGGCAGCAGAAGAAGGATTCCTTCAGTGGCTCCCAAAAGAGAGCTTTCAACCATGAAGGTTTAGCACCCCGGACAAAAGTTCTTGAAAGAAATTTACAGTATCCAATTTTCTATGCCAATTAATTTCAGGTGTCAGATATCACTTTCTGTGCGCTTCCAGTCAGATTTCAAGCAAGCACAAGTCCCAAAATTCTTCAAAGGTATGGTTTTGATTTAAATTACAGGCTGCCCATTTCAAGGGTTGTTTTTGAACTTGCCCTTGCTCCTATTTTGTGACACCAAATAGAGGTTAGCCATTGTGCAATACAGGCTATTTAGATATGTTTTCTGTCGGTCCACCTAAATTGATTCCACAAGATCATGAAGTAATTGGCTTAAAGGATTGCTTTTCTTCTATCCTTCTTTGCTCCGCTTTTCAGGAAAAGTTTGACTATACTACTGGTCAGGAAAAGTCTGTCTTCTCTGTACCTGCTGCTTCCCTCCCTCCCCCTCCCCCTCTTCAGGAAGAGTCTGTGCCTGTTTATGGCAAACGTCAGCAGCCCTTCTATAATATCAGGCAAAAGGCTACTGAACCATATCCTGGTTTTGTTAACAGATTGCAGGATGCTTTAAAACAACAAATAGATAATTCTGAGGGTCAGATGAAGTTGTTGATGAAATTAGCAAAGGAAAATGCTACTTTTGAATGCTGGAGGGCAATTATTGGTCTTGGGAACGATCCTGATTTGGTAGATATGATTAAAGCGTGTCAAGACATAGAAACAGCCTCTTGTTGAACTAATTTGGGATGTCATAATCCAGGGAGAGTTATGTCTGCAACCTCCCACGGTCCTTTCCATCAATGGTCAAAGCTAAAAACAAAATGCCCAAAGTATCAGATCTATGTTGCAGAATTGAATCCTTTTCGTAAGCGTTATCCATTGGCTTTGGTAAATCATTATATGGGTGATATTTTAATTGGATGGTGGATTAAAACTCAAACCAAAGATATAACCTAATTGCCTTTCAGAAATAAAAAAAATTATTTAAGTGTCTATGGATTGCAGATTGCCCTGAAAAAATACAACTGTATGAAATGTTATAACATTTTCTTTCTCCAGTTTTTTTCTTGCTTAAACGTAGTTAAACATAGGCAGTTGTTGAATTAATAACCTTGGGTTTGTCATAGAAATTGGTCTGGGAAACGAATATACTATCAGCAAATATAAATGGTCTTAACATAACATCAAAAAGAAAACATGTACTGTTGGATTTATTGAAACAAAAGTTAGATGTAATCTGTCTTAAGGAAACCCACATTAAAGAGAAATATAATAACCTGTTTAAATGCCCAAAATTAGGTAAAGCATTTTGTTCGTCAGCACAAACTAGAAAAAGGAGAATTGTGATGTATATAAAAGAATGGTTGAACCCAAAATTAATATATGCAGATAAGGAGGGTAGAATATTAATGGTAGAGATAACGAATGGTGGGAAAAAATTTTTACTAGTTGGAATTTATGCCCCAAACCAAAAACAAGAAAGATTCTATGTAAATTTACACAAGAGGATAAATGAAATAAAGTGGCAAAATATATGTATTCTAGGGGACTTCAACGCAGTAGTAGATGGTAAAATGAATTACAAGGGTATACACAAGAAAAGTACTAGAAGGAAACTACCGACTGCCTATGCAAATATGGTGAAGGAACTAGACCTCTATGATGTCTGGCAAACAATGAATATGGTCTGGTCAAACCCAGCACTCCTTATGGATACTGTAAATATTGAAATAACAACAAACAAGTCGGCCGACCATCATCCAGTCTTATGGCAATGGAAAGGAAAGACAAGGATAAAACCTAGGTGGAGAAACAATTTGTACAATTAATAGAAAAGGAATTGGGATACTTTTTCAAAGAAAACGGTAAAGAGCAGACATCAATACAAAACATGTGGGATACGATGAAGGCAGTCATGAGGGGAACATCAATAGCCTATATAGCAAGAAGAAATAAAATGCATAGGGAAAAACTTAATACATTGAACAAAGAATTAAGAGAGATAGAACTGCTGATTCAGAAAGAGCCAGACAATATTAAATACAGGGAAAAAGGAGAGTTAATTAAACACCAAATAAATCTGATTTCTCAAGAGGAAGTAGCACAAAACATTAAGAGAATGAAGCAGAACTATTTTGAACACGCAAATAAAACGGGGAGATGGCTGGCTCACAAAATAAGAAAAGATGATGCAAAAAGAACTATTAAACAACTGAGGGACGAGGAGGGGAACTTGAAACAGGAAATAGGGGAAAAGAAAAAGATTGTACAGAACTACTATAAGAAACTATATGAACCGGACGAAATTAGTGAACAAGACATCAGAAAATACCTAATAGAACAGAAACTTCCAGTCTTGCCGGAGGAGATGAGAGAGATGCTTGACAAGGAAATTACACAAGAGGAATTGGAAAAGGCCATTCAAAAACAAAAAAAACCAATAAAACACCTGGTCCAGATGGCCTTCCGCCGGAAATCTATAAAAAACTCCAAAATACCGTAGAAGACAAATTATTAGAATTATTTAATGAGGCACTACAAAACGGTAAGGTTCCAAAATCATGGGGGGAAGCTTTCATTACCTAATACTAAAGGAAGAGGTGGATAGTAGTAAAATTCAAAACTATAGACCTATATCCTTGATAATCGCGGATTACAAAATTTTTATATCAATTTTGGCAGAAAGATTAAAAATAATGTTAAATCAAAACATCCATTCGGACCAAAACTGCTTTCTCCCTAAAAGACACATTCGGAACAATACAAGAATAATAATTAACACCTTGGAATTCTATGAAACAAGATCTGAGAAACAATTAGCATTAATTTTTGTCGATGTGCAGAAAGCATTCGATAACTTAGATTGGAATTTTTTAATCACACAACTAAAAATGATGAAATTCGGCGACAAATTTATTAAGATTATAGAAACTATATATTCACAGCAATTAGCAAACATTACAATTAATGGAGAATTAACAGAGAGGGTACGAATCGGAAAGGGTGTTAGACAAGGGTGTCTGCTCTCCCCATTACTATTTATTATGTCGTTAGAGGTACTCCGAAATCAGATAAGATTAAATCAGGAAATTAGGGGTTTGAACATAAAAAAAGAACAATATAAAACACAGGCTTTCGCTGACGACATGGTCTTTATTGTGGAAGACCCTCTAATCTCAGGACTGAAATTAATGAAGGACATTGAGGACTTTGGGTGTGTGGCCGGATTAAAAATAAATAAGGAAAAAACAAAAATGATTATAAAGAACTTTCCTAAAAAACAGATAAAAGAACTAGAGAAAGCAATGGAATTAAAGGTAACTAAAAAGGTCAAATACTTAGGGATTTGGCTATCTGCGAAATGCTCTTCTATAAAAGAAGATAACTATGATAAACTATTACGAAACATCCAAAAAGATGGGAGTGGAACCTGAAATTAACAAAGTCAATGGCCTATAAAGAAAATACATACAAAAAGTTCTACCGCTGGCATCTCCCTCCGACAAGACTGGCAAAAATTTCCTCAAAATTATCGACCAAATGCTGGAAATGCAAAACAACACTGGGCACGTACTACCACATGTGGTGGACGTGTCCGGTGGCTAAGACATATTGGAAGCGAACGCTAAGATGGCTGAATGAAATCATGTCAATTAAATTAAGTCTTAAGCCGGAAATGTTTCTATCAGGGATAACAGATCAAAAAATAGGTAAAACCAATCAATACCTTCTCGTCCACATCTTGATGGCAGCAAGGATCGCTTACGCGCAGTGCTGGAAGAGTGAAAATGCCCCCACTAGCACAATGGTGATGAATAAAATCTTAGAATTAGCAGAAATGAACAGATTGACAATGCGGATTAACGATAAAGAAGACACAGACTTTTACAAAGTCTGGGAGAAATTGTACAAATGGCTTGATGAGATAGTGAGGATTCAGATATAAAAGTAGATAGCTGACTAACTTAAAATTATCTAAGCAACAACTCAAATAAACAATACACAAAGACAGAGGGACAAATGAGAGTAGAAATGTATTAGAGGTGAGAATTCACCGTCGAGTAATACCATTAGACCACAACATTGGAAAAACTTGAAAAGCTGATAAGTAATCCATTATAACTACCTGCATGGAATTAGCAACCTAGTCTCATACTAGGTAAGGCGAGATGAGCTATGGGAGATGAAAATATGTAAAGAGCTTTATCTATTTTTGTATCTTGTATTTTGTAAATCTTGCCTTTTTTTATATAACTTTCAAATAAGGAAAAAAAAAAGAGAACCAGGTCATCCCCTGAAGAGGAGAATATGTAAACACAACAACGGATAGAGTGGATGGAGGGAAGAGTAGAAGGAAAGATAGGAAGGAGAGGAGAGAGGAATAGGAGAAAGGAAAAGGCAGAGGAAGAATGGGAGGGAATGTAAGAGTAGGAAAGAGGGGAGGAATGGGAAGAAGAGGGGAAGGGTAAAGGGGATGAAGGGGAAGGAGAGAAGGGAAAGGAGAGGAGGAAGGAAGGAAGGAGAGAAGAAAGAGAAGAAGGGGGTAGGAAGGAGGGAAGGAAGGAGGGAGGGAAGGAAAGAAAGAAGGAAGGAGGGAAGGAAGGAGAGAAGGAGAGAAGGAAGGAGGGAAGGAAGGAGAGAAGGAGAGAAGAAAGGAGGGAAGGAAGGAGGGAATGTAGGAGAGAAGGAAGGGGGGAAGAAAGGAGAGAAGGAGAAAAGAAAGGAGGGAAGGAAGGAGGGAGGGAAGGAGAGAAGGAGGGAAGGGGAAGGAGGGAGGGAAAGAAGGAGGGAAGGAAGGGGAGTAGGAGAGAAGAAACGAGGGAAGGAAAGAGGGAGGGAGGGAAGAAGAAGTAGGACCGTTGTAAGATAAGATGGATTTATGGGATGTTAAGAAAGCAATCTTCAAGTATATTGTCAACTGTAGGGAAAAATTGTTATAAATACATATTATTAATAACAGTTATGAGATCATATAATTGTGAATGTATATATGAAATGGATAAAATAAAAAAAAATAAAAAGAAAGAAATTGGACTGACTTAATTAATATTATTTTTCCTATTCCAAAATTTGTTTTCAACCTTATTTTCAGAATAATTTATCTCTTCAGTGTGCTTTAACTGACTACGTGGGCTGTATTTCATATCATTTGCCTAAAGATCCTTGGCTTCCGTATTTAATGACTTTTCTTTTCCCTATTTGCCTATTGTTTTCGTTTCTCTGCTTTCGCAAGCTGTTACGGTGTTTTTTCACATGGAGGGTGAACAAGAGGAGCGATTGCTTATAAAGACTCTTATGAAAGTTTCCTACTCTACAATACAGATGTTCTTGCAACACTTAGAATTGTTTGCTGCTATTTTAGCTTTCTAAATCTTTTCTCAACAACCATTTAATTTAATTTGTGACTCTCATTATGTGTGTCAACTTATTTTAAATCTTCCAGGTTCTTACATCACACCCAGGATTAATTCTAATCTCACGGCTTTTGTTTTTAACTTTGCAGCAATTATTACAAGACTGAAAATATTTATATTTTGTTTCTCATATATGTAGTCATTCGCCTCTCCCTGGACTTCTTTCTGAAGGTAACAGTCAAGCAGATGCTGCTGTCCAAGTTTTACCTAATCTCTTTTCAGATCCATTCTTCAGTCATTCTTTCTTCCATCAGAAAGCCAGGAGGCTGGCACAAGCTTGCCATATTCCAATAGACCAGGCCAAGCAGATTGTTTCATCTTGTTCCAAATGTTCTGGGGCACCCGCTCTGGGGACACAGAAGTTAATCCCCGTGGTTTGGTCTCTAATCAACTATGGCAAATGGATGTCACCTATGTTTCCTCTCTGGTTCTTTGAAAGTATATTCATTTATCTATTTTTACCTATTTGGGAGTGTTTGGGGCCACATCTCAACGAGGAGGAACAGCTAATCATGTTATTTCTCATCTTTTTTCAGCTATTACTGCTTTAGGTAAACCCTCTTCTTTAAAAACTGCTAATGGCCCAGCCTATATGTTGTTGGCTTTTTTACAATTTTGTACAACTTGTTCCATGGGTTACCTATACTTCCACATGTCAAGCCATCATGGAATGTGCTAATTCAGTGTTTCTCAACCTTGACAACTTGAAGATGTCTGGACTTCAACTCCCAGAATTCAACTCCCAGCAAATGCTGGCTGGGGAATTCTGGGAGTTGAAGTCCGGACATCTTCAAGTTGCCAAGGTTGAGAAACACTGTACTAATTGGTCCTTTAAGGACTGTCTTCACAAAGAAATAAAAAAGGAGGGATCTCGGGTACCTAACAATTTGGCTTACCCCAATTTGGCTAATTTGGTGTGGGTAACAGAACAGGTTAAAAAAGTTTCTTTGCCTCCCCCTCTAGGGGGACGAGGATATGCTGTGCTTGCTTCTACAAATCTTTGTGGGTTCTAGCACATTCGTCAAGCTAAGGATATCATGGTACCAGTCCCCAAATCCAGTTCCACCTGACCAAGGTGACTCTACAGACTGCACAGTGGCCAATACGATCTTGTCAGACCAGCTATCCAGTGATGTGAAAAACCTGACCACGAAAGTGCAAGCAGTGCTGAAACAATGACACATGGAACAAATCCCCAAGAACTTATGCGCTGTCATTTTTGTGGTTTTAACTGCCAATTCCTTAGTCATCATTTGTTTATGTTTAATTGTTAATTGCTTCCCTTTAGCAATAGCTGCTGTTATCTCACCCAAAAACTCATTTGAACAGAGACTGAAGAAAAATCTATGGGTGCAGCTAGCTAAAATCACCCACACTGGTGTCTCTTGCTTATCTGAATTGTACATGGAAAATTTGCTTTCAACATGCTTGGTTCCTGTTTGTATCCTGTCTGCAGTAATTCAACACTTCACTGGTTTGATGAAAACTTTAACTATAAGACTATATCTAGTTAGAGGGTGATTGCTTATGATCTGTCCCCTGGTGCAATTGCTTTAAATTGTACAGCTTTTGAGGGAAGTTTCTTTCACTTTGCTTATGTTTGGCCCCCGCAAGGATGATTTTTACATATGGTCAAGAAACTTTTAATTACATTCCTGCTAATATTAGTGAAGTACAATGTTGCCTTAGCTAGTTAATTCCTGTTTTGCTTTTTAAACAGCAACTTCATTCCAGCCGTGTTCGACATGGAGTCACGCTAGATAGCACTTGTGATTTGAGATAACTTTGGTTAATAAAGTACAATATGTAGCATTGGCTATATTCATAGTTGGTGTGCCAGCGCTTGTTGCTTGCGCTCATTTTAATATTAATGTAGTTGTGTGTAATTTGGTAAAAAAACAATTAATGCTACTTCTTTAGCTATTTCAGCCATTAACCATGAGCTACAAGCTTTGCGTAAAGCTATTTTGCAAAATCGTGCTGCTATTGATTATTTGCTCCTTCGCCAGCATATGGGGTTGTGAAAGTTTTGAAGGGATGTGTTGTTTTAATCTTTCAGCTGAATCCAGAACTATCCAGCACCAATTCAATATTTTACACAAGTTGGCCTCTGATTTGAAAATTGATACTTTAGGATCTTGGTGGGAAAGCTTTTAGGCTTGGTTGCCACAGGTCTATTGGGAAATGTTCTACGTTATTTAGTAATCATTTGTGCTATTTTGATTGGTGGGTGCTGTTTTATTCAGTGTCTTCCCTCTCTTTGCAAAGCATATCTATCACAGCTTTTTGCCCTAAACCCTCTCCTGCATTGATTCAAGTATATATGCCCTGTATAAACAATTGCAAGGATGTTCCTTTTTTGATTGATTCTTTTACTAGCCCCTCCTACGATGCCTTGTCAAACAAAACAAAAAAGAGTGAGATGTATGAATGAGAGGAAAGGTTACGTAAAGACATGTGCAGCAAACTGCCATGATCTCAGTGTCTTTTACCTATTAACCTACTGTGTTTCCCCAAAAATAATAATTATTTAATTATTTAATAATTATTATTTTCTTTTGCCCCACGGAATATGGGCTTATTATAGGGGGAGGGCTTATTATTTTCTGGGGCAGGTGAGAAGCGAGGTGTGCCTTTTACCTTTCCAGTTCCGTCGCGTTCCTCACCATTAGGCCTTCCGCACAGCCCTTAAGATCTGGCTATCCCGTCAGGCCTGGGGGTAGGATTACTCTCACCCCGCCCGAATGTTGAGTGAATGTTGTGTTTTTATGGTTAATTTTCTTTTAATCTTTTAATCACGATTTTTTTCTTTTTAAGTCTTGTCTTGCACTCCCTTCCCTTCATTGTTGTAAGCCGCCCTGAGTCCCCTCAGGGAAAAGGGCGGCATATAAATCCCCAATAAAATCCTAAAAAAAATCCTAAAATTATGTTCAGGGAAGCCACTGGTTTAAAAAAAACCTTCTCGCGAGTTCAATCAAACTTCTTGAAATCGTGAGATGGGTTTTTTTCCCCACCAGGGGCTTCCCTGGACACAATGGCGAGGAACACGATGGACCTGGAAAGGTAAGATGCGTGTCTCACGGCCCAACACCGCCCACCTCGCCCCAATGGTAAAGGCAGCCGCCTGGTTCCTTTCCCTGCTGCCCCTTTAGCCAGGGGTGGCAGGTGGGGAGGGAGAAGCGAGGCACGCCTCTTACCTTTCTAGGTCCGTTGCCTTCCTTGCCCTTTCATCCAGCGAATCCCCTTGTAAAAAAAAACCTCATGAGTTCAACTAGAATTCACTGGACGAAAGGGCAAGGAATGCAACAGACCTGTAAAGGTAAGAGGCGCACTTCACTTCTCCCCCCCCCCACTAAAGGGGCAGTGCCGAAAGGAACCAGGCAGACTGCCTTTACCATTGGAGTGGGGATGGGCAGTGTTTTTTTGCGTGAGAAGGAACAGGTGGGAGAGGGTGATCACATTGCTGGCCTGCCGCTCTTTTTGTGGCGGGCTCTTTTTGCATGGGAGGGAAGGGCAGGGGTGGAAGCACTTTGCTTCACCTGCCACTGTTTTTGCGGTGGGCCCTCTTTTTTCCCCACAAGCTGTACAGGTGGTACAGTGGTAATGGCCAGGACCGGTTACGCATGCACTTAAATAGTTGGGGTGGGCTTATTTTGGGGGGAGGGCTTATTATGGCACATGCTCTGAAAAGCCTGATTGGGCTTATTAGCATGGCATGTCTTATTTTCAGGGAAACACGGTATGATCTCACCGAGCAGAGACAGGCCGTATCAGGGAGTTACGTGAGATTCAACCTTGGCTGGGATGGCCTTCTGGATTCACAAGGGAAAAAAGAGGGAGTAAACCAAAAATAATACTATTGCTGTCTGTGCTCTGTTCTGCTTGTTGAAACTGTATAAAAAGGCAAAATAAACTCTGCGTAGGCAACAGACATTTTGGACACAACCTGCCATGCTGGATTTCTGAAACTACAATCCATTATAGTGCCAGTCCCTAAGCAGACAGTAGTGGTATCTCTTAATGATTATAGACCAGTAGCTTTAACATCTGTTGTCATGAAATGTTTTGAGAGACTGGTGTTGAACCATATTAAGGCTAGTCTTCCATCTACATGGGTCAGAGATAGCAGCTCTGTCCAGTGAGGAGCAGCTACCATCAATGGCCTCGACATGATCAAAACCTTCATTTTTATACCTTTTCCACATCTCTTCTGTTCCCCTGGAATATTATCAGAGTTAACATCCTCTTTTTCCTCCTTTTACTGTACTTTAATGTGCAATCTGAGATTTCGTGCTCCCTGCACTTTCACTTCCTCGTCCACTTGATGCCCCAGACACTGTTCCCTCTAAGGTGCGCGGCTGCGCAGCCGCGCACCTTGCAAGAAAGCCCCACGCAGAGTTCCTATCTGCTGCGCAGAGATTTCTGTAAAGGAAACGTTTTGCAGGCGGCTACAACTGGATCCGGCAGTGCTGTTGCCTGTTGGAGGAGGAGGAGGAGGCAAACCAGCCTGCCACCGCTGGCCACCGCCAGCCCCGCCGCTCTTCCCGCCCCCTTCCAAGCCCCACAGTCCAGAGGACGCAGCAGAAGCAGCCCCGGGGCTCCGTTGCTGCTCCCCGCATTTTCTGGATGGGGTCTCGCAGGAAGGAATCCCCTCTCCAAGGGATCCCCGTATAAAAAGGCAAAATAAACTCTGCGTAGGCAACAGACATTTTGGACACAACCTGCCATGCTGGATTTCTGAAACTACAATCCATTATAGTGCCAGTCCCTAAGCAGACAGTAGTGGTATCTCTTAATGATTATAGACCAGTAGCTTTAACATCTGTTGTCATGAAATGTTTTGAGAGACTGGTGTTGAACCATATTAAGGCTAGTCTTCCATCTACATGGGTCAGAGATAGCAGCTCTGTCCAGTGAGGAGCAGCTACCATCAATGGCCTCGACATGATCAAAACCTTCATTTTTATACCTTTTCCACATCTCTTCTGTTCCCCTGGAATATTATCAGAGTTAACATCCTCTTTTTCCTCCTTTTACTGTACTTTAATGTGCAATCTGAGATTTCGTGCTCCCTGCACTTTCACTTCCTCGTCCACTTGATGCCCCAGACACTGTTCCCTCTAAGGTGCGCGGCTGCGCAGCCGCGCACCTTGCAAGAAAGCCCCACGCAGAGTTCCTATCTGCTGCGCAGAGATTTCTGTAAAGGAAACGTTTTGCAGGCGGCTACAACTGGATCCGGCAGTGCTGTTGCCTGTTGGAGGAGGAGGAGGAGGCAAACCAGCCTGCCACCACCGGCCACCGCCAGCCCCGCCGCTCTTCCCGCCCCCTTCCCAGCCCCACAGTCCAGCGGATGCAGCAGAAGCAGCCCCGGGGCTCCGCTGCCACTCCCTGCACTTTCTGGACAGGGATCCCTTGGAGAGGGGATTCCTTCCTGCGAGACCCCATCCAGAAAATGCGGGGAGCAGCAACGGAGCCTCGGGGCTGCTTCTGCTGCGTCCTCTGGACTGTGGGGCTTGGAAGGGGGCGGGAAGAGCGGCGGGGCTGGCGGTGGCCAGCGGTGGCAGGCTGGTTCGCCTCCTCCTCCTCCAACAGCACTGCCGGATTTCCGCCCAACGCTGCGGGGG
Source organism: Thamnophis sirtalis (assembly GCF_051295495.1). Classification (NCBI taxonomy): domain Eukaryota; kingdom Metazoa; phylum Chordata; class Lepidosauria; order Squamata; family Natricidae; genus Thamnophis; species Thamnophis sirtalis. Next base: position 142,123,200 of record NW_028261381.1, read on the forward strand.
CGCCAGCGGGAGCTTTGGCGGCTTCACCTCAGCCGCAGTGCTGGGCAGCAAATGTGCTGGTGCTGTTGGAGGAGGAGGAGGAGGCGGCAGCAATAGCACCTGAGGACAGGACAAGAAGCAATGGAAACTTGTCAGAAGGAGACTCAAGCTGGAAATAAGGAGAAATCTGACAGTAAGAACAATTAAAAGTCGTAGGAAAATGTCCTTTCATGAAAAATTACTTTTTCAGTTAACTCTGCCTGGCATTAGTTGGGGGAACAGAAATATTAGTTGGCCAATTCTAAAAGAGAGCACCAGAAAGAACTTAAAAGATTTTTTAAAAGAGCTGGGTTTTTCATTTATATTATATGTATGAACAGAATTAACACAAATTGCAGATACCAATCAAAAATAAAGAAAAAAAGGATGAAATAATGCTCATTTTAAAAAACTCAATGAAAATAAAAACAATATACCAAGAAGGTGGCATACTGGTTGTGATTTGATCTCTTTGGGGGATCCCGGGGATCCCCTATACAAGTATTTTAATATTGCAGACTTGCAGTATTATAAGTCATACTGATATTATAGAACACTTTAATTAAGCGGGTCCCTTGAATAAACATAACTTTGAGTTTCAAATAACACTGATTTCGTTGTTGTCTTAGGTGACATCTGTGAAAAAAATTCAGGTGCTCAGGCAAGAAAATGTACCGCTCAAACACTATACTTTTCCGCTCACACTGAAAAAAAATTAGAGGGAACATTGGCCCCAGACAGTCTATTTTTAAAATACTACAAAACTGATTTTACACTGCATATTATAAGGCTTTCACAATAAGAATTACAATTTTATCTGCAGGTTTTAGCACACACTATAATATGCCAATTTATAAACCTCCCAATAAAGGCACAGGATTACAGGAGCATAGGTGTAGAATCAAGCAATGTAGATACAGGAGGAATCTTTTTTTCTCACACTCCCTCCTGTTTTCCTGGAGGACAACATCAGCTGTAATAATAAAGACATTCTCCATGTAAGAGGAAGGAGGAATCTACTTAGATTACATAGTTACAAGCAGAAAGGCCAACTTAATGAGAGTGCATATGAGAGTGCAGTAAACTAAGGCTACTTAATCTGGCTAGAAACATTCATGGCAGCATAACACCTGTCTTCATGGCCAGCATGGTCTGGCTGGGAAGCAACGGCCTTCTTTGTGGTAACACAATCAGAGTTGTTAGAAACTACAAGGCCACCAAGGGAGGCCCTAGCCTCCTGTGTGGTGCGCACAGACTTTTTTGAATGTTCGGAGGAAACAGATTTGATGGAAGGCTTCCTGCTAGCTTCAAGCAAGGAGCAACTCCCCACCTCACTAGCCACTGCAGGATCAGTGACGGTCATAAGAGGAGTAGGAGAAGTCTTTGCTCTAATGGTAGACACGCACTGCTTGAGCACAATAATAATGATGCATGATAGAAACACCATGGCCAAAAGAGATATCAGACAGAGCAGGATCTTTCCTCCTAACCCAGAAAAAATCCCACCAAACACTCCCGAAAACCCTTCCTCAGTAAAGGACCCATAAGGGTTCATGGGACCTATTTTAAAGTCTATTATGGCCTGACGGAGGGGTTTATTTTGAAAAAAGTTTTTTATTTTTAAACAAACAAAGACACACAAAACATGAAACATAAAACCCTCTTCAATTACATATAACATGTTGTTAGGTTACAAGCATTTGTGCATCACTACTTTCAATTCTATATAAGGCCATAGATTATCCATCAAGCTACGTAGATACATTATTATCATTGCACATCATATTGTTCAGTTACAATTGATATTCCTTCGTTTTAAACAAATATTCTAGAAACTAGATTCACATATATATCAATATTCCATTGCATCCTTATTTGTCTATTTAATAATAATATGTCTTTATATAATCACCTATTTCATTATATTATTTTTGCAATATGAAAGAATTCTCCAACATTTTATATTTATGCATCACTACTTTCAATTGTATATAGAATCACAGATTATCCATCGAGTATACATAGGTACATTGCTATCATTGTACATCATATGTTCAACTATAATTGTTACTCCTTCATTTTAAACAAAATGTTCTAGATATTCGATTCATGTATATACCAATATTTCATTACATCATTGTTAGTCTATTTAATAATAATATGTTTTATAGTATCACCTATCGTATTCCATTATTCTTACAATATGAAAAGCTTCTCCAACATTTTTCATTTCCATGTTTTTTTATCTAGCCATTGATAAAACAAGTCCCATATCTTATAAAATTGTACATCTTCTTGTTCTGTAATTTCAAGTGTCAATTTACTCATTTCAGCACATTCCATTATTTTTTGAATAACTTCCTCCTGCATTGGTATTTTCTCATTTTTACAATTTTTTACAAATACAATTCTAGCTGCTGTTCAAACATTTACAATCAAATATTTCAAATCTTTGTTATATGTTTCTGGTATAATTCCCAATGGTTTAAGGTCCATGTGTTTTTGTATCATTTTCTCCAACCATGTGTGGATTTTAGTCCAGTATCTTTTAGCTTCTATGCAAGTCCACCACATATGATAATATGAGCCTGGTGTCTGATGACATTTCCAACACTTTTCTGACTTGTTCTTGAACATTCTTGCTATTCTCGTTGGGGGTAGATGCCACCTGTAAAACATCTTATACAAATTTTCCTTATATGCTGTTGACATTGTCATTTTATAATTTTGAGACCACAATTTCTGCCATTTCTCTAATTCAATCCCTTGTCCAAAGTTTTTCCTCCAAGCTATCATGGTTTCTTTGACTTATTCTTCAATTAGCTTAAGCTCTAGTAGATGTCCATATAATTTTTAATTACTTTTTCATCAGTACCTGTCAAAATTTTATCTAATTCAGTCATTTTATCATAGAAACCTTCCATTTTATGATCTTTATCATATCTAGATTGTATTTGCACATATGTAAACCAATTCATTCCTATTCCCTCCTGTTTCAACTCTTGCATAGATTTAAGGTCACCCTCTCCATTCAATATTTCATTATATCTAACTGTTTGTTCCTTTTTATATATTATTGAATATGAAAAAGCTTCAATAGTTGATAGCCAGCCTGGAATTTTTAGGTAATATTGCCTTTTGATCTTCTCCCAATTTAGTAACAAAGCCTCTCGTATACAATGTCTTCTAAAATAACCCTGTTTTTTAGTTCCCTTATACCATAAAAAAGCATGCCATCCCAACAGCAAATAATGTCCTTCTATAGTCAATATTCTAGAATTTCTTAATGTTATCCACTCCTTAACCCACATCAAGTTCGTTGCCTGGTAATATAATTCCCAGTCAGGTAGGCCCAATCTTCCTCTTATTCTAGTGTCTTGTAACAATTTTGATTTTATTCTTGCTTTTTTCCCTTGCCAGATAAATTTCAACACTATTTTATTTAGTTCATCAAAATAGTCTTTCCTCAATCTAATTGGGGTTGTCTGGAACAAATATAGTATTGTGGGTTAAATGTTCATTTTGATTGTAGATATTCTCCCTATCATTGATAAATGTAAGTTTTCCCATTTCATTAAATCAGTCGCAATCTGCTGCTTGAGTCTAAGATAGTTGTTCTCTTTAAGTGTACCACATCTAGCAGTTAAATATATCCCCAAATATTTAACCTTATTTGTAACTTGAATCTCCAAAGTTTCCACCAATTCTTCCTTTTGTCTCAATGATATATTCTTTGTCAGAATCTTCATTTTATCTTTATTTATTTTCAAGCCTGCTACTTTTCCATATTCCTCTATTCTATCAATTTTGATGCAGTTTTTAATGGGTCCTCAAGGATAAAAATTAAATCATCTGCAAATGCTTGTAGTTTATATTCTTCTTTTTTAATTTCCATTCCTTTTATTTCTTTCTCTACTCTAATATTTCTATTTAAAACTTCTAATGTTAAGGCAAAAAGTAAAGGTGATAGTGGGTAGCCTTGTCTCGTTCCTCTCTTTATTTCTATAGAATCTGTCAGTTCTCCATTTATCATTATCTTTGCTGTTTGTTTGTGGTATATGGTTTGTATGGGTAAATTTCTTACCAAAATTCATCTGTTCCAGTTGTAGAAACATAAATCGCCAGTTCACATTGTCAAATGCTTTCTGTGCATCTAAGAACATCAAAGCCACTTGTTTTTCGGGGTGCACCTCATAGTACTCCAAAGTGTCCAAAATTATTCTCATATTATCTTTAATTTGTCTCTTTGGTAAAAACCCATTTTGATCAGGGTGGATAAAACTGTTTAGATATTTTTTAAGTCGTTCTGCTATTATCAAAGCAAATAGTTTATAATCCGAATTTAACAAAGAGATGGGTCTGTAGTTTTTCATTTGTGTTAGATCAGCCTCCTCTTTTGGCAGAAGTGTAATATATGCTTCTAACCATGATTTGGGTATCTTGGTCTCGGACATCACCTCATTCATAACTTCTAATAGTGGGAGGGACAATGATTCCTGAAATGTCTTGTAAAATTCTACTGGTAAGTTGTCTGGGCCTGGGGCCTTTCTGTTATTTTGTTTCTTAAGTGCTTCAGTTAGCTCCATCATAGTTATTTTGTCTTCTAATATTGTTTCAGTTTCTTTGAGCATCTGAGGGACAGAGTTTGTTGATATTGTTGAACAAACTGTGATTTCTGTCAGGTATATATCCACAACAAGAGGACCCTATGAGCTTGCATACCCCCCACTCCTTAGCAAGAATCATATCAAGAGCCAATTTATTTTGCAAAACAGTTGTTCTCATCACAGAAATTTCCGCTCCTACTATCTCGAAGCCTAAAGCGGTGGCATTAGCAGTGGATTCGAGTAGAAAAGAGAATCTTTTGCATTGTTCTCACAGCATGTTGATACCCAATTGGGAGATAAGCGAGCCAAAAAATGTATTCCACCCACTGGTTAGGGATGTGGCATCAGCCAAGATGTTATGCTGGGGGAATGGAAGGGACAACCTAGATCTGCGAAGGTCCTGAGGTTCCATCACAGGCAAAAGGCCAGGAAATCTTGCACCCATGTAGCACCTGCCTTTCCATCTGGGGGAAACTAACGCTATGCTACGTACCCACAAATGAAGTATGACCCTTGTGGAGCAGTAGTACCAAACACAAAGTTTGAAAGTGCAAAGGCCAAAATCTCCTCAATGGTTGCCTGATCCCGTGTTTGTGCTACAGGCCTGAGAGATGGGGGCAATGCATTGCCTGTGCTTCGGCTCATGGCAACCTCATCTTCACAGATCTCAAATGTTCACACAGTAGAGTTGAAGTTACAACAACATGCAGTAATGTATGGTCCCTTTGACCACCCCTGGATTTCCCTGCTCTGAAGCAGATACATCCCACATTTTTGGATATCTTATTGTGCAGCAACCAATGATCAAAACAAGGATATTCATGCCATGGGGAATATGCGCAGGAGTCCCCCTCAGAAGGGATGCACCACTTGGCATTGCGCAAATATGTATGGGAAATTGCAAATTTACATGGTCTTACATTTTTGTCCCCAGGAAACACTCTCCATTCAACAGAGGCTTTAATAGTGAAAGTGTATGAGCTGTATCCGACAGTAGTGATGAGCTGGTCCGTAGTGAGAATTCCTGCAGATTCGAAGCAATAACCTCCCCTTCCCTGTGTCGAGAAGGGGAATTGCCATGATGGGGATCAGTAGTTCCTCCCTATTGACTCCATCATAACCAGAGGAAGGAAATAGCCTGAAATGAATTTCAATCTGCTATTCTTCACCCTCTGTTTATACCACTCATTTGGAAAGGGCCTGGCAAACATGGAGATAACCTTATCTTCACCCCCAACGTAGTTACATATCCAGCAGCTAGACAACCGGTGGTTGCCATGGGCTGCTCGATAGGATTCAATATGCGACAAGTAAGTATTTTGCGTAAAATCCTCCTTAGGACCTTGTCCCTGAGTGGGTGTTAAAGGGGGGCTCTGGGAATTCCTTGTTGATCACGTAGTGTATGATATAGTAGTGTAGTGGCATCGACAAATGGGTTAGGTATAACTGAAACAACAGAAGTTTTTTTGCTTCCTAAAAGGTGTAATACTCTGATAAAATGGAAAGCAATGCTAATTAACAGTAACACCACAATTGTTGAATGTTGAATGTTGATTTTATTTATATGCCGCCCTTTTCCCCCAAAGGGGACTCAGGGCGGCTCACAACTCAACCAGGGAAGGGGGATACAAACAGAAAATTAAAACGACACAAAACAATACATAATTTAAAATACACAACAGTCATACCAATTCGAGACGGGGGCAATAGCTCTTTAGCCCCAGGCCTGTCTGAACAGCCAGGTTTTAAGGGCTTTGCGGAAGGCCTGGACGGTGGTGAGGGTTCGAATCTCCATGGGGAGTTCGTTCCAGAGGGTCGGAGCAGCCACAGAAAAGGCTCTCCTCCAGGTAGTCGCCAGTCGACACTGGCCGGCGGATGGAATTCGGAGGAGGCCTAATCGGAGGAGGCCTAATCAATTACAATTGTCCATATGGCAGGCATTAAGGCTTTCCTAATACATGCTGTGGCCTGCAGGTGCCACTGAGCTTCCATGATTTGTATAAAGTCACTCTGCAATGAGGGGCAAAGATGTCATCATGCTGACCTTTTTCCACCTGGAGCAAAGATAGTAGGGTGATCGGGGGCAGAGGTTACTAGCACACAATTTACTTGTGCTCCAGTATCTATTTTGAATGTGACTGGAGTTTTGTTATCCCCTATCTGTAATGTTGCATATGCTTCATCTGTAGAGTGATGTGCTTTCTGTACCGCTGCAAGATATATCAGGGAGCAGTCTGAGTCTGACACTGCATTGTCACCATTGTCCTCTATGGCATGTACAGCTCGTGTTTGTGACCTTCCGGATTGTGAAGACAGTTTACATACCCTGGAAAAGTGTTCTTCTTTTCTTGCATATCTGTCCCCTTGCAGGACAGACACTATTTTTATGGTGCATATTTCCACAATATTCACAAGCTGCTTCTCTGTTACTCATCCCAGTGCCATAGATGCCTTTTGTTCCTTTGTATTCCCTTCCTCGACCATATCTACTGCTTTGAGTTTCTATAGCGTTGATCTGGTGCTGTGTTCCTTCCAGCACCTGCATGTCCTTTCGTGACATTTCATATGCTCTGGCAATCCTTATGGCTTTCTCAAGAATTAAGTCTTCTTCCTGCAGCAATTTTTCCTGAACTTCCTTAAACTTACTGCCCATCAGAATACGGTCTTTAATCAGATCTCCAGCATCATGAAAAGCACAGTCTTTGGCAAGCAAGTGCAGCTGTGTCACCCATTCATTCACAGATTCACCTCCACACTGGTTCCTCTCATCAAACAGTTTTCTCTGCACTGTGGAGTTTTTTCCTTGGGTTGCAGTATTCCTAAGTCACAGCAGGCAGAAGTAATGGAACAAATTCACCAGGGACATTTGGGCATTACTCTGTGCAAGCGCAGAGCACGGGATTTGGTTTACTGGCCTAATATGGACTCTGATACTGAAACACTCGTGAAGATGTGTGACACCTGCCAGACATTTCAAAGAAACAATGTGAAAGAACCTATTACACCCTGGAATGCTCCTTCACAGGCGTAGCAGAGACTGGCTACAGATATTTTTCATTTTAAAAACATCCACTACCTGATGGTAGTAGACTACTACAGCAAATACTTTGAACTAGTGCAGCTGGGAAGTCTAAAAGCGTTAACAGTCATATGGGCTTTTAAGACAATACTTTCAAGACATGGAGTGTGTGAAGAACTTGTGTCTGACAATGGGCCACAATTCTCATGTGCTGAATTCCAGTGCTTCCTGCATGAATGGGGAATCAGGCACAAACCCACAAGCCCTTATCACCCACAGGCCAATGGCCTAGCAGAGAAATATGTTGGCATAGCCAAATCCATTATACAGAGAACACAATCATCAGGGCAGGATGTGTACTTAGGCCTGTTAAACTACCGTGCAACAGCCATTGAGGATTTATGCTCACTTGCACAGCTGCTAATGTGGAGAACACTGAGGACCACAGTGCCTATTGCACCACATAAATTGCAGCCTCATTTTATCTCACATGAGCGGGTAACAGCTCAGAGCATCATAAACATGAGATAGCAAAAACTGTATTTTGATAAATCTACCAAGTCTCTTTGTCCACTGCGTGCTGGGCAAGCTGTGAGACACGGAGTCACTGGGAGAACATGAGAATCTGCTCGAATTGTCAGAGAAGCCAATTCACCAAAATCATATGTAGTTGAAACCAAGTGTGGACAGCAACTGAGAAGAAACAGGCATCATCTTCATCCAGACACTGATGCTGATACTTCATCAGAAGAAGCAAATAACAAGGAAAATGAAGCTCAAATGCATGATGGCACAGAATTCCTCAACACGGATATGCAGTCTACCGAGGACACCAAGGATAACGCAAGCGTATCAGCATGTGACAATGCTGGGAGTGACTTTCAACTTGACAGCAATCCTATTGCTGATGAGACAGCGGTTACTTTCTCTTGCTATGGTCAAGCCATTAAACCAAAAATATGGAAAGACTTTGTATCACATTAGATGTTTTATACTTAAGAGGGAAGATTAAATGATGTGTATGCTTTATGTTATATTTCAAGTTCAATTGTTATGCCCAGTTCTTTATGTATGTTACGAAACAGTTAACATGTTTAGTCATCTGATCTGGGGGCAGGAAGTTGTTGTAAGATGGCTGCTGCTGAGTAAAGACAAGCCTCTGGTTCCAGCTCCTTGTTATCTGCCTTTATGTGTATTAAATCATCACAACCATGGCTCCTGGGTAGTTGGATAAAGTCCATCTGAATGTGCACAAAGGGTCCCCGAGGTGGTAGATGGAATCCTGAAGTGGTGGGAGTGGAACGACCTACATTGTGCTGTTGGCAAATAGAACAGGTAGAGCAAATGTGTTTGGCCATAGCCTGAGCACCCGTGGCAAATTATTCTCTACCAATAGATGAGGCCACTCCCTCCTATCCAACCTGGGCTGGGCCATGTTGGAGATGAGTACCATACGGCAGCAACGACCTAGGGCAAAGAGGCCGGCCATCGGGTATCTCCACACTGTGTACTTACCAGGTGGAAGGGAGGGGGACAAAACTTAGTCTTAGTATTAAAGGGAGGCTATCGAATTACAAGGACGCTCAGTATATCGAGCGGATAGAATCATTATCTCCAGGAAGAGCAGAAGGGAGGGGGCCTCCTCAGGGTGCCATCGGCCAGACAGTGTCGGCTAGTGACCCCCAGGGGGCGAGCCTTCTCTGTGGGAGCGCCTTCCCTCTGGAATGAGCTGCCCCCGGAGCTTCGTATAATCCCCGACCTCCGATCCTTCCGACGCACCCTAAAAAGTTGGCTTTTCCAACAAGCCAGCCTGGCCTGAACAAAACAAAATAAATTATTGATCATGGTTAATTTTAATTCAATTTTTTTTAAAAAAATGTTATTGTCAATTCTTATTGGGTTTGTTTGGGATATTCTATTTAATTTTTTAAAACTTTTGTATTATGTGTTCTTTTAAAGTTGTATGCCGCCCTGAGTCCTTGGGAGAAGGGCGGCATATAAATCTAATAAACCTAAACCTAAACCTTTGTGTTTACAAAATAATAACTGGAGCACAAATGTTAAAATAATGGACACTCACTGTTCTCCTGATCTGGAACATTTAGCAGTGAAAAGCCAACCGGTTTATCTGCCTTGTGGGTTTAATATTGTAATAATAACCGCAGTACTGTATGTATACTTCCTGATGCCAATGTGACCACAACCATGAGTCACCTGTTAACTGCTATTAGCAAACAGCAACAGGCCTAACCGGATGGAGTGCTGGTGGTTGCAGGTGATTTCAATCAAGCCAGTTTAAAGACTGTTCTCCCTAAGGTCTCTCAGTATATAGACTGTTCCACTAGAGGGGAAAATACCTTGGATCAGGTATATAGTAACATCATGCATGGATACAGGACTATGCCTTTACCCCACCTGGTAGAGGGCTAATCCTACCTTTGTTGGATCTTGGGTGAGGGCATTTGCATATGAATAGACCAAGCTATCTCTTTATCTCTTAAGTGCAGGGATCTGCTGTGGACTATTGAGGATGGTGGTGGCTTTAAGAGTGAGTTTCTGTTTCCTGCCTAAAAACATGTTTCTCCATTTCTCATCGGGTGAAATATAATATTTTGCCTTTTTCATATTTCCCAGAATATTTCATTTTTCTAACTTCCTATACAGTTGTGAAATTTTCTTAACAAATGCAATAGCAGGATGTGACAATGCAAACCGGAAAAAAAGTAACCTATGAACATTTTTCACACTTAGCTCCTCACCCTCCCATAGTCATGTTGGAAGAAATGTCCTTCTGGGTTCGGCTCCAGGTGGGGAAAAACACACTGGAGACATGGAGGCGGCTTGGAAAGATGGTTTTAATGGTGGACAGAACCACATGGCTTGAGTCCTGAACAGAAAAGATGATCACATGCTTCAATGTTGGTGGAGAAGAGAAGGGAGGAAGAGAAGCTGAGTCCCTGGTTTTATACCCTCTCTGGCCTTTGATCTTGATCTTGTATTCTGATTGGTTGTCAGACTCCCATGGGCCATGCAGGGGCAACTCTCTAGGCTGCGTTTTGAATCCAGGTTTGGTTGAGTTCTCAGATGCTATGTGGCGAGTTGGGTAAAGGGCCAATATTATCATGCCTTAATCCCATCACTCTGGAGCTGAAGGGGAGAACTCTTTATTATGTAAAGTGGACTAGCTCAAACTTTAATGGTTCATTGAAAAGGAGGATGGGCAGGAAGCTGCAGGCAGCTATTCTGTCTTTTAAAACATGTTTCTTCCTTTTCGCATCCAGAGAAATATTCTGCCTTTTCAATATTTCCTAGGATATTTCATTTTTTCTGGGAGAGGGCTGGGTGATAACTTCCTACAGTCACATGATCAAAATTCAGCCACTCATATTTATGATCGTTGCAGTGTCCTGGGGGTCATGCGAACAGGCGGATTTACTTAACAACTGCAGTGCTTCACTTAACAACTGTGGCAAGAAGGGTCGTAAACAGGGCTGCACAAGGGGTGGGCAGGCATGTGAAGCTGCATTTGCACATGCATAGGAGTTAGGTTGTGCATGCAAAATTATCCCTTCCCCCTGCTGTCACCATCACCCCCACTACTGCTACTGGTCCATGAAGCCAGAAAGGCTGAGGACCACTGCTGCGTACTTGGGAGGAGTTACAGGTTCTTCCTTGGAGGAAGTTGGAACTACTAACGTGCATTCACTGAAACAAATTATGTTGAAAAAGTTCTGGAACTTTCCCAAATGGCAACGATGAAGAAAGAGGAAGATAAAAGGAAGCTGGAAAAATTCCTGACTCATATGCCCGTATTCATCCCAAATAATTTCATCACTTTTATGGAAGTTTCCTTGCTTAGCCTCTTGACCACTTCCCAAACAATCCCCTACCCCTCATTAAAATCACTCTGCATGTTCTTTGCCTCTTTAAATCTGATCAGTGCTTGTTCTCTTCAGTCACATTATCCTGTTCCATACGTCCTATTATAGTAACTCCACATAAGGTAGTCCTTGAGTTACGACCACGATTGAACCCAAAATTTATGTTCCCAAGTCCAACATTTGTTAAGTGAGCTTGCCCCATTTTAGGACTTTTCGTGCCATGTTTGTTAAAATGAATCATTGCATTTGTTAAGTTAGTAACGTGGTTCTTAAGTGAATCTGGATTTCCCATTGACTTTGCTTGTCAGAAGGTTGCAAAACCTGATCACATGAGCTGCAACTGTTGTACATATGAACTACGTGCCAAATGTCTGAATTTTGATGATGTGACCGTGGGGATGCTGCAACGGTTGTAAATGTGAAAAATTGTCGTAAGTCACTTTTTTCAGTGCCATGGTAACTCTGAACTGTCATTAAATGAACTGTTGTAAGTTGAGGACTACTTGTACTTCTGTGGCATCTGCAACACAGTCCTTTTCATTGTTCCAAGCAATTACCACATCCTTTTTCTTCTAATTTCTAAGTTTTAAAGTTCTTGGGTGATTTAGAAAGTTACCTTTTCTTATCCTAAGGGTTGCCCTCGTCACCTCAAGACTGGATTACTGTGATGCGCTCTACATGGGGCTGCCCCTGAAGAGTGTTCGAAGACTGCAGTTGGTCCAAAATGCAGCCGCGCGAGAGATATTGGGTGTACTAGATACACCCATGTTACACCCATCCTCCGCGAGCTGCACTGGCTCCCCATTGGTCTCCGGACGCGCTTCAAGGTGCTAGTAATTACTTTTAAAGCCCTACATGGTTTAGGACCTGGCTACCTGAGAGACCGCCTCCTGCCACTTACCTCCCAACGATCAACAAGATCGCACAGGTTGGGCCTCCTCCGGGTGCTGTCGACCGGACAATGCCAGCTGGCAACCCCCCGGGGGAGAGCCTTCTCTGTAGCTGCACCGGCCCTGTGGAACGATCTACCCGTAGAGATCCGGACCCTTACCACTCTCCTGGCCTTCCGTAAAGCCACCAAGACCTGGCTGTTCCGGCAGGCCTGGGGCTGTTGATCAATACCAGCCCCACTTAGACAGAATGGATGGTGTGGAATTTTAATAACTGTATCTTTTATCTTAAATTTTTAAATGCTTCTTTTATCTTGCCTGTAAGCCGCCCAGAGTCCCAAGGGAGTGGGCGGCATACAAATTTTATTAAATTGAAATTGAAATTGAATTGAATTGTTAAAGGAGGGTGGAATGAAAAAAAATGCAAGAAGTAGAATATTTGTTGCTATTATTGTTATTGTTATTTGAAATAGATAAACCATGCTCTTAACAAAACACCAATATTGGAAGCTAACTCTATACTGATATGGAAAAAAGCAATTTTTTCACAAGTGAAATGTATATAAGTTCGGGCCTAGAGGACACAAGCTAATAAACCACCCTAATATCCCAAAATGTGAAAATAAAAAACTTAGTAAAAATATTACCATATAATATAATTTTAAAAACCACTGATATGGTGGGAATATTCATCCCTGCCCTCTCCAAGCTTGCTCTCCTGCCTCATTATGATTGAGTGGGTCTTCTTCCTTGGAGGATGAAGAAAGAATTTCAGGAGCATGTGCCAAGTTAATGCCAGCAGGATGTGATGTGAAATCAAATGAAGATATTCCTAGCAGGGTGTGAAATCAAAGGAACATTGAAAGAGTGTATATTGTACGTTAAAATGTCAACACTCAAGATAGTCTAGAACAGTGGTGGGATTCAGCTGGTTCAGTCTTATTTGGGTGAATTGTTAGTAAAAATTCTGGGTGGCCCCACCCACCCTGCCCACTTGCCCTGCCCCGGAGAGAGAAGCATCTAGGTTGAATGCTGTTTCCCTCTGCCGCCCGCAGCACTTTTCAAATGAGGCTTAGAGGAAAGTGCGGCTCATGGCTGCTTAATTTCCTTGTGCTGCACAAAGCGCATTCCCAGCAAAAACAGTGAAGGAGAGAAACAGCCGCTCACTTGGAAAAAATGTGGAGCTGCTCCATGTGTTTGCTGCTGTCTGTTTCTCCCCTTTGCTGTTTTTGCTGGGAAAGCACTTCGTGCAGCACAGCAAAACGTAGCAGCCATGAACCAATGAAATGGCTCCCCTTCCTCATTCTGTAGAACATTAAATTTTCTGGTTTAAAGCCCTTCTCCTCCAAGTTTTCAAGTCCAGATCTTTCTTTTCTTGTTATTTAACACTCTTTAACACGGATTGGATCTTAAAGGATATCTCCCTTGGTTTCCCCTTGTTTTAAAAAAGGACATCAACATGTTTGGTGAGACATGGGCATATAGGCATATGCATGTGAAATGAGTGGGAAGAAAATGCATCAGAGTTTCAAATGAAGATTACCATGCAAGGAACTATCATAGTAGAGGTTCTGTTTTTCTACTTATCTCCCTGGTTTTCTACTTAACTTCCCAGCTTTGGAAAAAAAGAAATGAGTGTGCAAAGCCTATGGGTAGGCTTAGCTCATCTCTATGAGAGGAGGATGGAGATAGAGATTATCATAATGAGTGTCTCTGGATAAAGAAATACTGCAGAACTCTGTGTGTGTATGCATGTGCGCATGTCTGTCAAAACTCCAAAAACAGGTCAAGTAGCTCTGGGGAGGTCAGTTGTAAATGAGAACACTTGCTAAGCAACCGGCCATTAAGCGAGGACCACTTGTATTTGGTTTGCCTTAAGGGTTCAGAGCTGTATGGAATCTGGTTTCCTTTGACCCTTTGGGGGGATTGCAAAAAGTCCAGATGGGGGAATCCTCGTAGGGGGAACTAGGATCGTGACAACCTAGGGAAGCCCACCCAGTCACATGCCCACCTAGCCATGTCCACCTAGCCACGCCCACAGAATCGGTAGTAAAAAAAAAGAATCCCACAACTGGTCTATAAGGAATTTCATCCAGAACTAGAAGATGAAGTAGTAGAAGACAAAGTTAGATCAGCCCTCTGGTCATGACCAAGTCAGAAAGTACAGCAACTGATTAATTAACCACAAAAATATGGCAAGCAACAGAGAAAAGGATTAGTAAAGATTCTAACCAAGCTGTGCTAGCAAATCTAGAGAATGACACGGTGGCCAACAGATTGGAAGAGGTCAAAGTATATGCCAATACCAAAAAAACCGGAGAAATGTAAACTATTGCATTATATCCTTAATTTCACATGCTAGCAAAATCATATCTTAACACAGACTTCAGTAATATATGGAAAAAGAGATGCCAGATGTTCAAACTGGCTTTAGAAAAGGCTCAGGAACATTAGACATTACTGCTGATATATAGTGGATAGTTGAGAAATCCAAAGAATAACCCCCCAAAAGAAGAAGTCAATATGGTTCATTGGTTATAGATGTGTCAATCACATCAAGCTGTAGAATTGCTTAGAAAATTGGGTGTCCCAGAACATTCCATGAGTAACCTATTGTCAGAACTGCCATCATATGCTTGACTTTCGCATTCACTAGCTGCCATTCTGCCATGAACTATGGGCCGGGGGGAACCAGAGGGGAAGTGAGAAGGCTAAAGACTCATCATACCTTTCAGAGACACCAGTTCAAGGTCAAAGCTCTGGGAATGGAATGCAATGGCTCATCAACCAACCCACTGTTGAAGAGGCAGTTCTCAAAACATTTTATTCAAATACTAGCTGTACCCAGCCATGCGTTGCTGTGGCCCAGTCTGGTTAAATGTAAAAAAAAGAAAAAAGAAAGCAGAAGTTTCTAATATGTTTAATTTTGCAATGCTCCATTGTCTATGCAGATATAGAGATTGTCTGGTTTACCAACTCTAGAACAAGCAACATATAATTGTTCATGTGAGAAACAATTTTCAATTGCTGGAAAGACGTTGGACCGGGCACATTTACCAACAGCATGCGAAGAAAGAAACATTCCCAGGGTGGTTCCCTCCGGGCAGGCTCATGCCGTTGCCAGCAGTGGCAAGATTCATGAGGGTCTTGCCCACCTGGCGGGCCCTGCCACTCACTGCACCAGCCACAGTTCCCCCAGCAGAGGTGGCCCCCACATGGAAGTGAACACGCATGGAAGTGAAGAGCCACATGGAGGATGCTCCTGCAGGCCCCAGCCTGGCACCCTCCAAGCTCCCACAACAGGCAGCCTCCGAAACGACAGGCTGGATGGGGCCCCTCCAGACATGGGCGGTGGGGCCCCAGTGTGGAAGGGAGGCTGGGAATGTCCCCCGTGGTCAGAGTGGGGTGGCGGGTGGGTGTTGCCGTTGGTCAGGCCTCGGGGCAGCTGGGCCAGGCGAGGCTGGTTGGGGAAGACGGCGCCAGGGCTGTCGGCCTCTTGGAAGTTGTTGAGCATCTCCTTGGAGGAGCTACACTCAGGCTCCCCCGAGTCAGTGGCCCAGGAGAGCGAGGCATCCAGGATCTCGGAGGAGAAGTCCTCGTGTGTGACTCGTCCATATCCAGGTCATCGTAGCTCTCCGTGTCTTTGGCGATGCTGTTGGAACTGAGGCTGGCCGAGATCTGCGCCGGGGTCACGCTGGTGATCTGAAAGCCGCTCTTCTTCTTCAACTGGGCATCCGCCAGATCCCCGATGCCTCCTCCTCCCTGCGAGAGCAGTGCCCTGCTCTGTGGCGGAGGCGCCCTGGGAGGGCAGGAGGAGACTGAGACAGAGGCGGCGGCAGAGGCCGGGGGAGGCAGCGTCAGCTGGGCCAGCAGGCCAGGTGGGAAGTCCTGCATGTCAGTGCCACTACTGCTGCTGCTGCCAGCCCGCTGAGGCAGCATCGCGGGCTGCACCATTTTTTTCCTCTCCCGCGCCTCCGCTTCTGAGTCAGGCTGCTGCTGCTGCAATGGGACCGGTGGGAGGAAGGCCCGACGCCGCCACCGATGATGACGATGCCTCCCTCAGGCGCGGCCTGGCCGGGCTGAGGAGGAGACGAGGAGGCAGCAGCCACCACCCCCAACCCGGCTTTCCTCAGCAGCAGCGGCGAGATGAGGTGGCCAGTGTCCCCAGAGGAGCAGGAGGAAGGAGCCACCCCTGGCGATGTGGCAGTGAGGCAGAGATTCTCACGGGGCACCCAGCAGCTGCCCCAGCCATGCTGCGCCTCAGGCTGACACCACTGACACCCCGTTGGAGCCGCCTTGGTGAGGCCGTAGCTAGCTCGCTGTGAGGTGGGAGGTGGAGAGTGCCCGCCGGGCTAAGGAGACACTCCGCCTCCGCCTCCTCTGGAGCTCTGCTGGGCTGGGCGGATGGAGGCTGGCTTAAGAGCAGGGGGAGGTAGCCAAGGGATGGCGGAGGCACTGCCCCACCGCAGACAGCAAAGGCCCGGTGGGAGGGGAGGGGAAATGGAATCGTGAAATATTTAGTATAGCATGTGTTCCTTTTACGTCGAACAGATGGTGCTGGTTTTCAAAAAAGCATGTTTTTACCTGTCACAGGTGTGACATCTATATAATATAGGTATATAAAAACACACGCTTATTGGAATGCAACGTTGTGTCAAAATTTCAAAGCAATCGGTGAAGAACTTTCAGAAATTTAAGATTTTGAACAAACGAACATTTTTATTTATATAGATAATTGGAAAACAAGGGACCCGCAAAGAGGAGGTATTGGAGAGGAACTGGATGGGGAAAATTAACCTGAAAAGTTTGCTGCATGAACTTATGGCTTTGGTATACTATGATCCACCTGGCCTTTAGTAAAGTAAACCGTTCATATCTAATGAAGTTGATCATTGTTCTTGTTTAAGGGACCAGGTTGGGGCAGGACTGACACCTATATAGAGTCCAGGTAGCCACAGTACAGACAGAACACCCAGATTGGCAAAGAAATGGACAACGTTGCATAGTCTTCCTTTATTTATTCACCCTATAGATCAGTGGTCCCCAACCTTTTTATCGCCGCGGACCAGTCAGCCTTTGATAATTTTACCGTGGCCCGCTGAGCGTGCGCAGGAGTGGGGGGGCGTTGTTCGCGACGACACATTGATTGTTTATATATCAGATTGTTTTGATTAAACAACTTTTATTTTATTGTATTTAAACATGCCTTACAAAATAAAATACAATTACATAAATATAAAGTACTTTAACATTTTAACAGTTAAACTTTAACTAAGCACTCTAGTTACTAGAATCTAGTGAATCAATGAGAACCCTGAGCTTGTTTTTCTGCAACGAGACGGTTCCATCTGGGGGTAATAGGAGACAATGACACCCGAAGTGTCTTGTTAGCAACCCACCACTGGCAGTAGGGCTCCTCTGAGCGAGTCTCATGGCTGCCTTCAACTTCTATTTCACCAACCGGCCTTCAAAATCAAACCAGAGAGATCTACTCGCTGGAAAACTTTTAGCAGGGGATTTGGTTATTAGATGTTTCTTCAACATCTCACCAAGATTAAGGAATGCTTTGGAGACTGACAGGCAGTCAGTAGTAGAGGACTGGATTGTTTTGGCTCAGTTAACGGCATTCTCCATGTGAAGACTGTCTACCACGGCCCCTGCATCAACTTCAGCCCAGATCCACTTCCTATCTCGGGTCACCTCCAAGTTTCTAGGGAGCCATCTCTCGGCCGCACCGTATGGTCTTACATCTGAGTGACCCCACGATGTCACCCTCACAGGCTGGTGGATACTTTCCTCACCTAAATGTACAACGACCTCTGAGAAAAGATCAACTTTATCTCTTGGTACACAAAAGAGATCCAGGAGGCTACTAGAGTGGGCTGAGTGGTGCGTGTAAGGATATATGTCATTATTATCCTTACCTCCTAAAAGCTGAAGATTACCTTTAAAAATTAGAGAGACCTAAAATCCAATTGGCAGCATTAATCTTGTTATCCCTAGAAAACCATTAAGGATGATTATGAAGGAATTCCTTTAGGAATCCTTTCATTTGAAAAAACTCATGCAAAGATGGGCCTAATTTAGCATTAAACGCCGATTCCTGAAAAAAAAAACTAAGAGCGCCTGCGCAGCTACGTAGGGCTAGCGTAGGCAGCGCTAGTAGCGTAGCCTTGCGCAGGCGCAGTTCAGTATGGCGCTGAAGCGCTGAAAAGGAATGAGAAGGGCGGCGCTGGACACAGGGGGGCGGTGGGTCATGGCCCCCGGCCGCTGCAGCGATCATGGCCCCCGGCCGCTGCAGCGATCATGGCCCCCGGCCGCTACGCGGCCCGGTGCCAGGTATTCCACAGACCGGGGGTTGGGGACCACTGCACTAACACTATGGAACTGAAAATTGGACTTTGAAAAAGCAGGATATGATAAATATTAATACTTTAGACCAAGGGTGTCAAACTCACGGCCTGCGGGCTGGATCTGGGCCACGAAGTGCTTAGATGTGGTTCGAGGGCCACCCTGGAAAGAGGGAAGGACTGGCTCCCAGAGCCTCTGCCAGTGAAAACAGAGCTTTATGTTTGCTGGCAGAGGGCTGCAGGAGGGCATTGCACTAAAAAATGGAGCTCTTCTTGGTGTTGCCTTCCTTTACTGGAGACAATGGTTGCCCCCAGCTCTGCCCAGGCCACCACAGGTGCCAAAGACATGAGTGATGTTGAGCTGGCCACGTCCACTCCAGCCATGTCCACCCCGAGGTCAAACCCAACCCTGTGCAGTCCTCAATGAAATCGAGTTTGACACCCCTGCTTTAGACCTTTGGTTTGGGAGACGCCTCCTGGGAATAATGTGGTCAGTCAAGAAAACAAATGGATCATGAAGTAAATCAGAGCAGAGTTCTCACTCAAGGTACAAATGATCAGCTCAAATTATCCTACATCAAACACATTATGTGAAGACCCAGCTCTGATGTGAAGGACACAGTGGTGGAAAAGTGAAAGAGAAGAGAACCAGCAGAAAGATGGATAGACCGGATACAGGGTTTATGAGTGCACCATTGAAAGAGCAAAAAGACCAAGTTAGAGATAGATCATCATGGAGAAAAATCTGAGTGATCCCTTAGAGGCCACAAGGGAATTCTTCAGTTGATGGCATCACCTCAGTGGGAATGTGACCTTAAAAATAAATCAAATCTAACATGAGAGAATAAACATGTTGACATTTTTTTAAAACTGTGTTGTTTGACAATATTTTTGCACCTCCTTTTATGCATATAGAAGATTTTTTAAAATAAAGATAGCACATTGATAACTTGAACAGACTAGCCTTTTTCTTTCCCTTTCTATTTTATTTTCCCATTTATTTATCACCAGAAACTCTTTCACTTGACATCTTGCTCAGTAACTGTTGAGCACACCCTTAAAATTCAGTGTATCCAGTTTTAACTGAAATTCTTTCTCTCTCACCTCCCTCCCCTTCCCTTCCTCCCTCCCTCCCTCCCTCCCCCCCTCTCTCTCTGTCTCTTTTCTTAATGGTCTTCAACCCTAATAGCCTTAGTTTATATCTCTGTAAAACTTTGGATAGGGTAATATTCTTATTGTTTCTAATATTGTCTGTAGGGCAGGGATGTCAAACTCAAGGCCCTGGGACCAGATCCATCCCACAGGGTGCTTAGATCTGGCCCATGGGGGCTGCCCCGGAAACAGCATAGGAGCGTCCCACAGTGCCTCTGGTATTGATATTCAGCTATCACTAATGGGACATATAGCCACAGTCAAAATGAATATTTTACCAAGAATCTTATTCTTGTTGCAAGCCGCACCTATTAACCTGGGTAAAACTTTATTTCAAGAATTAAACAAAATAACTGCTAGGTTCATTTGGCAAGGACAAAAAGTGAGGATTAAACTAAAGTCAATGCAAGATAGCAAGGAGAGGAGAGGCTTAGCATTACCAAATTGGGAATTATACACATTAGCAGTAACAATAACATGGATGAAACATTGGATAGAGCTAAGGAATAAAAGAATTTTGACCTTAGAAGGCCATGATTTGCAAGCAGGTTGTCATACATTCCTATGGGATAAAAAATAAAATAAAACACAAATACTTTCAAAAACATTTAATTAGAAGAGCATTATTGCAAACTGGCTCAAAATAAAAAAAAAATCCACTATGTGAAAATCCCGAATTGGCTGTCACTGACAGAAAGGACGATTCATCCAAATTTTATAGATATGAATAAAATGCTAAGATGCAGATACATAATTGACAGACAGGGAAATTTAAAAACAATTGAAGAATTGGCAAAACAAAAAACCTATTTGCAAATCAAAACTATAGCAATAGCAGTTAGACTTATATACTGCTTCATAGGGCTTTCAGCCCTCTCTAAGTGGTTTACAGAGTCAGCATACTGCCCCCAACAACAATCCGGGTCCTCATTTTACCCACCTCGGAAGGATGGAAGGCTGAGTCAACCCTGAGCCAGTGAGATTTGAACAGCCGAACTGCTGAACTGCAGTCAGCTGAAGTAGCCTGCAGTGCTGCATTTAACCACTGCACCACCTCGGCTCAAAACTAAACACAATAATGATACTAAAATATATGACATCGAAACAGAACCACACGAATTGGATAAAATAATTCATAGCTCGGATAGAAAGATGATAGGGAGAATATATAAATTTCTCCTGAAGCATAAAATGGAAGAGCAAATCGTGAAAGAACAAATGATAAAATGGGCACAGAACTTTGGCTATAATATTGAATTGATAAATGGGAAAAATTTTGGGGAACAAACTTAAATATGATACTATCAGTTGCATACAAGGAAAATCAGTACAAAATGTTTTACAGATGACACCCGGCACCAACAAGGTTAGCTAAAATCTCAACAAATACCTCCCCCAAATGCTGGAAATGTGAATCAATACATGAAACATACCACTTATGGTGGACCTGTGAGGAGGCTAAAAAAATTTGGAAAAGGATCAAAAAGTGGCTAGAGGTAATAACAGGTGTTAAAATAGAATGGAAACCTGAAGTTTTTTATTAGGAATAATGACTGTGAAATATAAAAAAGAAATTCAATATTTAATATTATATATAATTATGGCGGCAAGGATTGCCTTTGCCCAGAAATGGAAAAACAAATTAATTCCAAGCAAAGATGAAATAATAAGAAAGGTTATGGACTGGGCTGAAATGGATAAATTAACAAAAGAAATCCAGGGAAAAGAAGAAACAGAATACTACCAGACATGGGATAAATGGTATAGGTGGATGGAGGAAAGAAACAAGGATCAATGAAGGAAGACAACAAAGCCCAAAAATAGTAGTTAAGGAGAATTAAAACATATATATGTATCCAAGTGGTTTAAACCTACTAGAGGTAATCAGCCAATATAGCAGACAGAGCAGTAAAATAAGAGGGTTAAGAATGGTGAAATACAAATGAAATATAATAGAAGGGGAAAGCAATAATATAAGGTGAGCAATATCGATTGGCAATTGCTGTTAGAAAGAACAGGAAGTTCCTGTTCGTATTGTATTGTGTAAATGTGGTGTACGCCTAAGTTTTGTGTATGTGTATTTACATGTTCGTAAATAATTTTTTTTAAAAAAACAGATGAAAACGGAGCTTGGGAGCCCATTTTCGCTGGCAGAGCAATCAGGCAAGCACAGGCACCCCCGACACGAGTGATATTGAGCTGGCCATGCCCACCCCAGCCCCCCAAAGTCAAACACAATCTGATGCGGCCCTCAGTGAAATTGAGCTTGACACCCCAGCTGTAGGGCAATCTGAACATTTAAATATATCATGACCAATGCAACAAAATGAACTAGATAATTATCTGTAAGACAAATGTTTTATAATAGTATTTATGTGCTTTCTCCAGATCACTAACCAATCATTTCCTCTGATGCTGCATTTCCTTCTTACTCTTTGTTCCTGATTTCCTTACCGGAATGTATGCCTTATGTTGATGTGAAATCAGGGGTGGGTTTCGACCGGTTCGCACCGGTCCCTGCGATCTGGTTGGTCGCCGAACCCGGAAGTAAGTAACTTCCGGGAACGGCGAAGCCCCCCCCCGCGCCCGCGCGCGCCCACACACCCGCGCCCGCTCCTTACCCGTTTTTTACGAATTCTGCGCTTCCACGCATGCGCAGAATGCATACAGCGCCTGCGCGATCCTCCAGGAGCAGCTGGAGCATTGCGCAGATGCTAGTACGCATGCGTGCACCACGCACGTGCACGCGCGCGCCAAGTGCGTGCGCGAGGACGCTGCCGGCCTCGTTCCAACCGAACCGGTTGGAACGGGGCGAGAAACCCACCCCTGTGTGAAATACATGCAGAAAGCAGATAGACCAGTGTGATAGGGTTTATTCACACAAGATATGACCATTACAGCAAAATTGTGCAAGTCACTTAGTAAGAATATTTGTTTATTGCATGGATTGCTTAACTTAATTAATGTTAATTTAATCATTTTTTTAAAAAAAATGTTATTGTTAATCTTAATTGGGTTTGTTTTTTGGATATTCTATTTAATTTTTTTTAAAACTTTTGTAATATGTGTTTTTTTAATGTTGTACGCCGCCCTGAGTCCTTGGGAGAAGGGCGGCATATAAATACAATAAATCAAACCAAAACCAAACCAAACTTCCTAATGACTCTTGGAGAACTTTCAAAGAAAATCATTATCAGCACATAATGTCTGTTTAGCTTGAATTTGTAAATTTTATGTTCTCTGACTGATATGAATATTGTCAAACAGATGCATGAGACATTATAGATATTACTAAGAACCTGAAGTGCTAGAAAGACCAGGAAGCTCTAATCTTGCCTTAAGCATGGAAACTAGCTGGGTGACCTTAGCCATTCCTCTCTGAAAAGAAAAGATCCTTCTAATCAGAGCACATTGAAGTAAGCATAAAGGTAAAGGTAAAGGTTCTGCTTGCACGCAGTCGTTCCTGACTCTAGGGGGCAGTGCGCATCTCCATTTCAAAGCCAAAGAGCCAGCGCTGTCCAAAAACGTCGCCATGGTCATGTGGCCTGCATGACTAAACGTTGAAGGCACATGGAGCACTGTTATCTTCCCACCAAAGGTGGTTCCTATTTTTCTATTTGCATTTTTATATGCTTTCAAATTACGAGGTTGGCAGAAGCTGTGACAAATAACAGGAGCTCACTCCGTTTCGCAGCTCTAGGGATTTGAACCACCAAACTGCGGACCTTTATGATCGACAAGCTGTGTCTTAGCCACTGAGCCACCGCGTCCCTTTTTTCAAGTAACCATATATAATAGTTAATATTCATATTCACCATTCAATTCTGATTAACTTTGATAGCTAACTCACAATACTACCATTGACTTCTTTTGCCTCCAGCTATTGTTAAATAATTATAATTACGGTAAGTATCTTTAGGGCTTATTCCAATGTATATTGTTTAAAAGGGTATATGTGTCACATATGTTACTATCTCAGAATGGTGGGGGAAAGACTGTGATCTGAAAGATTATTTCTCGCTTTTATTCTAAAATGGAAATTGCGAGGCAAAAGTTAGAGGCTATCATGTCCATTCACTTATGGAAACACCTTGAATGAAAAATGTTAACATCTATTTCTAACAATCAAAGCCTTGTTCTTTTTTCACATCCATGATTAACTCTGCAACTCTTGAGGTACTGAATCATAATTAAGACTTGTCTACATCAGTGGACCTTAAATATGGAAATGAATGCAATGGGGAAAAAAACTCACCCCCAGTTGGACCTGATAAGTATTTGCATGTGTACTTGATAAGTATTTGCATATGCGGTCCTTTGCATGAAGAAAAGCCTAATGTGTAAGATCATAATTTTGTATGGCCAATTACAGATGCACAAAAGTGTAAGCTTACAATTTGTGTGTTCTTTATCAGCATGATCACTTCCGATCAATGTGGCCCCAAACCCCCAGGATTCTGTCACTCACAAAGTTTAGGTCTTTTAATAAAATGTATTAAACAGTTTTACCCAATGCCAAATTTGTATTTGTTACTTGCTTTGGGGTCTTTTGGCCATAAACAAAATTGAATTGAATAAAATGTGTTTGCTGGAAAAAGATGCTACCAGAATCTTAGGTTTCATAGATCAACATGTTTATCAATAGAAAATTATGTAGCTCAGAAGTCTCTCAACTTTGGAATTAAGGTTCTCTGAACTTGGTTGTTTGCTTTCAGATATTTCATTACCAGACTTGGTAAAATCTTCAATCTTAGAAGGGAGTGGGGTTTGCTTTCTGTTTATGTAAAGTAGCTTCCCCTCTCAATGTTGATGAAAGGTGTTGGTTTCTCCTAGCTGCTGTTTAACTGCTCGTCTGAGTTGATAGCTCCTTGATTGTTTACCAATTGATTATATATCTGGTGGTAAATCCTGATGTTAATCCCTGCTTGTCTGGATGTTGTTTGCTGATGAATACAAGTCTAACGTGTTTCCCTGAAAATAAGACAGGGTCTTATTTTCTTTGGATCCCGAAATAAGCACTTGGCCTTATTTTTGGGGAGGTCTTATTATTTTTGAGCTGCTGGAGGCAACAAACGTAGTCACCTCATGGCTGCTGCTGTGTTGCAATATTTTTTGGGAAGGCTTATTTTAGTGCATTTGCTCAAAAGCCCAATTGGATTTATTATCCTGAGAGGTCTTATTTTTAAAGAAACAGGGTATAGAAAAATCACCCATGCTAAGGAAGTGCTCCATTATCAAAGTAACAACCCAACTTCCCACAAGAGGAGCTGTGTAAGAACAGAACTGAGATGAGTACAAATGTATTGCATCAACCAGAAAAACCAGAACATCAGAAAAAGAAAGTAGACCACTTATACATCTTCCAACAACATGGATTTCCATACAATTTTATCTAAAGGCCTGATCATTCAATCCACTACACACAAACCAACACAAGCTACAAAAAGGAGCAAAGCTGACATACTTCAAAAACATTTCAGAAACAACCAATAGACTATTACAACCATGTAATATCATCATAGCATGCAAACAAACAAAAGGCATCGAAAACATCTTAATGTAAAACAAAAGACCAGGTAGCCCAGGATAAAATAAAACAGGAGTAATCTACAAGAGAGTCAGAGGTAAGTTGCTACCAGTTTGGCCAAACTGGTAGTGGTACTTTGGCCTGGGTCGCAGAACTGGCAGCGACCCAGTCTGGCCACCCTAACCCTAACCCTAAACTGGTTCCTGGATCACTGCTGCAGTTGCCAGCATGTTGTTTAATAGCGCACGCTCTTGAACAGTTCACTGTAAATTGTTCTGCGCATGCAAAGTGCGCACAAAGTGAACCAGTAGTAAAACTGGGAGCAACCTATCTGTGAACAGCGTGTAACAATTCTAATAGCCACTATGTAAGAGACCCAGGTAGAAGACTAGCAAAGTACATCCATGAAAACTGGGGTGCATTAACTTGGATTTATGCACTAAGCAAGAGGCTGGATTCAGACATACGGTATTTTCCAATTCTACGCTACAAAGCAGCGAGAAAGAGAATGGTTTTCTTTTGCCAAGTGCAACCGATTGCTCCAGGCTGTATGTTTAATTTGTGAAAGTGTGACATCTAGTGGTAAGTCTAAATCAGACCATGAGTAATGTAGTTTTAGCCTACTATTTTCTATAGTACAAAATATTAGACAGCTACAATGAATGGAGGATGTATGATTAAAGTGATAACGCATATTTATGCTGGCAGTTTTTATTATGAGAGAAGGGCTGTGTTCTGCGAAGTGTCACATATAAGGAAAAGTTCTATGTTGTGTAAAGCACTACCTTTGAGTAGTCTGGGGCCAATTGTTTCTCATTTTATCCTGATTTACTTGCCATTACTAAAACCTATCTGTTATATACTGACAGCCAAATGGCAGGCTCCACTAAGGTCCTCCAATCTGGCGGGAAAATACTCCAAGCTGATTGGCTGAGCCGTGTGACAGCTCCCTATAAAAGGGCTAGCTGTCAAAGGGGCCAGTGCTGTATTTGTAAATAGCTGTCTAATTAAGAGCTGTTGTTTGTCACTGAAGCCTGAGTCTGTCTCCTCCATTCACCTGGTTTAACACTATCTCTACATAATTTATTTTGGGGATTTATATTTAGGATTGAAGAGACAATTTGGTGTACAGGTGGTTCTTAACTTATAATGAGTCATATAACAACTGTTTGCAGTTGGTACTTTACTCGCTGGGTGAGATCATTCGGAGGCACGGGATAAGATACCATCAATATGCGGATGATACTCAGTTGTATCTGTCCGCCCCGTGCCAACTCAATGAAGCGGTGGACGTGATGAACCGGGGTCTTGAGGCCGTTATGGACTGGATGAGGGCTAACAAGCTTGTACTCAACCCGGAGAAGACCGAGTGGCTGTTGTGTTTTCCTCCCAATAATTCGATCAGTGTTCCATCGCTCAGGCTGGGGGGTCAAATTTTATACCCCTCAGAGAGGGTTCGCAACTTGGGAGTCCTCCTGGATCCACAGCTGACTTTTGACCATCATCTGACGGCTGTGACCAGGGGGGCATTTGCCCAGGTTCGCCTGGTGCGCCAGTTGCGACCCTACCTGAACCGGGAGGCTCTCACAACAGTCACTCGGGCCCTTGTGACCTCTAGGCTGGAATACTGCAATGTGCTCTACATGGGGCTGCCCTTGAAGAGCATCCGGCGACTTCAGCTAGTCCAGAACGCAGCCGCGCGAGTGATTGTGGGTGCACCTCGGTTCACCCACATAACACCTATCCTCCGCGAGCTGCGCTGGCTACCTGTTGATCTCCGGGTGCGCTTCAAGGTGCTACTTGTCACTCATAAAGCCCTTCATGGTAGTGGGTCTGCGTACTTGAGAGACCGCCTCCTGCCAATTACCTCCCTGCGACCAATTAGATCACATAGATTAGGCCTCCTCCGAGTTCCATCTGCCAGTCAGTGCCGACTGGCAACTACACGGAGGAGAGCCTTTTCAGTAGTAGCTCCGACCCTTTGGAACGATCTCCCCGTGGAGATTCGTACCCTCACCACCGTCCAGACCTTCCGCACAGCCCTTAAGACCTAGCTAGCCCGTCAGGCCTGGGGACAAAGATAATTGCCCCCACCCGAATGATGAATGAATGTTGCTTACTATTTTACTTCTATGTATTGTTTGTGTCTATTGTCTGTATACCCCCTCCCTTCATTTTATGTAAGCCGCCCTGAGTCCCCTCAGGGAAAAGGGCGGCCTATAAGTATTAATAAATACTAAATACTAAAAAAAAATACTAAAGTCCGTAAAAGCACCTCCAGACATTATAAAACATCAACTTGGGGACTAGGGGCAGGCTGGTTGAATGACTGAATTTCTGGCACTTGGCAACCTGTTCACATTTTTGACCAGTTGTCAAGTGATCTGTGATCGTATGATCGCCATTTGCAATTTTCTCTGCTGGTTTCCCCAGAAATCAAGGTAAAAGCTGACAGGGAAATTTGCCAGTGGAAAGGATGCTGGATTGAAGGTCTATTATTCCCCAGTGTACCCAGGGATTTCCCTTCCCCTCCATGCAAGAAGTCGCCTTCCACACACTGAAAGAATGGACCTCAAATCTAGCAAAAATGCTAGTGAACATCAGAATTTCAGAATATTGGCATCGGCTAGCATTTTCCTCTCCTCACTAAAAGGTCAGAAAGGCTCCGAGGAAATTGCTACTGAAGTTTTGAGTTTTTATGCTAGAACACTAGCTTTTGCTAGTGTTTTCCCATCTGGAAGTGTGGGGAAAATGCTGGTGAATCCCTGTCACATCTGTACAGTCATTCTCCCTGGTGAAGTGTGGAGAGAGCCCCAGGCTTCCTAAGTGTGGTGAGAAGCCTGGTTCCTCTCTACCGTGGTCCAGGACTGCAGTTCTTGAATGCAGTGGTGATGTGATATCTAATTTAATGACCATTTCACTGAATTACCAAGATTTTGCCCCAAATTGAGTTCATAAATGGAGGACCACATGCAGTGGTTAAACATGTCAGGTTATAAAGCAGGTGGCCATGATTTCTTGCCATGTCTGGACATTGGTCCTAGGGAGCAGGCAATGGCAAAATACTTGGTAAATCTTGCCAAGAAAATTGCAGGAACTAGTTAGACAGTCACCAGAAGTCAACCCTGACTCAAAGCGATTAAAAAAATTTAAAGTATAAAGTTAAAAAAAAAGCATATTTCCAAAAATATTAATCCAGATTTTCATTATTAAAAGCTGATATCCTTCAGTCACACACTTTTGGCTACAAATTTCTTACCTTTTTAATTGCATTGCTGTTTTACAGCTTAGTCAGATAATTACACGTCTGTACATAATACTTGTCAGACGATTTTCAGAATTGCACCTCAAGCTGCAGCTGTTTAATTTATTAATTGTAGTTCTGTCAAAGAAGAGCATAGGGATACATAAAACAATTTTATTTTATATATAATAATTATATATAATAATAGTTAAGGCAGCCAATCATAAGATAAAAATAGTTGTAAAATAAATTTGGTATGTGACCTATCTTGGAACACCTTAGGAGTGGTTCTTCGAAACTTTCAAAAATAATTACCAATTGCAATTTTTGTGACAAAAAAGGGAAAAAAAGGATTGATTACATGACAAAAGTAATCATATTAGCTAAATAAAGTATAAATGAAATCAATTTTAGATTTTGTTTCCTATCTACTACTTTCTTGAGTCTTCCTGACTCACCTACTCAAAGTTAGAGTCTATATTTGACTTGGAAAAGTTAGGTAAGCTTATGCTGAGCCATCAGTGGTGGGTTGCTAACTGGTTTACTACTGGTTCACTTGTGCGCATGCGCAACACTTCTGCGCATGTGCAGAAGAGTCCAAGTGGGTGGACGGAGCTTCCTGCCACTGCCACTATTGGTTTGGCTGAACTGGGCAAAACCGGGAGCAACCCACTTCTGTGAGCCATGGTTTGCTTTAGCCATTGTTGAATAAACAATCTTAGCTGGATTTAGCACACTATTCTAAGTCATGTACCATGATTTACAGCACTCATCTAACAAATCATGTTATAGATTAAAAAATCTAACTGCAACAAGTGCAAATCAGCAAAACAACAACAAAAAAGTATCTCCCACCCCCACAAAAAACGCTTAATTTTGCCTAACTCTGCGAATGTAGTCAACTTTTCAGTTTACTCATATATTCATAGGAGCTACAGTACATTTTAAACTTAGCTGGATCCACGATAAATGCATTAAATCACAACTGGTCATTAAAATACCATGAAAGCTGCAGTTCTAAACTTCTAACAAATGTGCGTAACATCCGTTTTGATCTCCAGAAAGTACTTTGGGGTGGATGAGAGTGCAAATATTCAAAGTGTTGATTATATCCTATATAAAGCTGTGTGACATAGGGCCAAGCTACTTGCAAGACCCCTCTCTTCCCCCATTGTTTCTGCTTGTCTCACCAGATTTCGCAAAGGGGCATATTCCAGGTCCCCTTCTATCATGTCATCTGGATGAACACGGGCTTTAGGCCTCTTGAATAGCAGCACCTGCCTTACACAACAGAATCCCTCTGTTCTGTTCTCTGACCCTGACCCTCTTAGCCTGCTGTCAAGCTTTGAAGACCTGGCTGCTTTCTTAGGCATTTGACCCAGGCTTGCTGTTGATATGGTTTTTCTGATTGGGATAAATTGCTTACCTAGGATGCCGTGAATCATTGGTTGGAGCTATTGTTTTAATCCTTGTATATCACCCACAAATATTGTTATGAGATTAGTGGCCATACAAATAATATAAACAATTACCTAGGGTAATTTCTTTACATATTCACATCTTTATCAGATTTGCATGGCTAGTATAAAAGGAAGTAATTCCTAGTAGTATAAAAGGAAGAAATAATTTAATTGTGTTCCTTTCAAGTTAATGCATGTTGTTTAAGGCTGCAGTTTCACTCTTGCAGACAATTAAGTCAATCTATCACACAATATTTATTTAAAATCTGTTTTATTTTCATCACCCTAAACATATTTCTTTCATTTCAGACTGAACATCACATGCAGTTTTGTGAGAGGATGCGGTAGGAAACACAATATGAGAAATTATAAGAATATATACTGGTCAGTTCAAATTTAATGAGACCTCCTAGTGTAGGGCCAATATGTGTATTGCCATGAAATACCTAAAAGAAATAGAACTAACTCAAGAATTACTTGTAATTTTCTCTGTAATCCAACTTTACAGATATATATATATATATATATATATATATATATATATATGTATGTATGTATGTATGTATGTATGTATGTATGTATGTATGTATGTATGCATGCATGCATGTATGTACATAGGTAGGTAGCAGGGGTGGGTTTCAGGTGGTTCGCGGCAGTCCCCGCGAACCGGTTGGTCGGCGAACCTGGAAGTAAGTAACTTCCGGGAACGCCGAAGGATCCACCCGCCCGCCCGCGTTTCTTACCCAGTTTTGATGAGTTCTGCACTCCCACGCATACGCAGAACGCATACAGTGCCTGCGCGATCCTCCAGGAGCAGCTGGAGCATCGCACAGGCGCTAGTACGCATGCATGCACTGTGCGCGTACCCGAGGACGCCGCTGGCCCCGTTCCAACTGAACCGGTTGGAACGGGGCGAGAAACCCACCCCTGGTAGGTAGGTAGGTAGGTAGGTAGGTAGGTAGGCAGGTAGGTAGGTACAGAGACAAGACAGAGACAGACAGACAGTATATGGGACTTTTTCTAATTTGAACAGCTTTTCAGCATTGCAAAATATTCTTAAATTTTTTGTACCTTTTTAGCAGTGTTAAAAAACTGGTGTCATTTTGCTAATACAACAGTACAAAGGATGAGTTTTATATCATATCTTTGATGGCTGAATTATGCCAGCAGACACCATAAGTCATTGTAAACAGAAATAGCGGAAGTAGGAATGCAATTGTATATATATAATCTTTGATATGGTTCAAAGCTAATATTTTCTATTAGCAGCAGTAGTGGGTTTCAAAACGTTTTAGAACCTCTTCTGTAGGTGTGGCAAGCTTTGAGGGAGTGGCTTGCCGGCCATGTGACCAGGTAGGAGTGGCTTGCCAGCCATGTGACTGGGTGGGTGTGGCCAACTTGTAAAATGTGGTGAAAGTCACTTAACAATGCTCTTGCTTAGTAACCAAAATGTTGGCTCAGAAACTCTGGCATTTGAAGCATGCAAGTCCTAAAGCTGTCAAGTTACAAGACCCTTGCACCCCTAACCCTTTAGAAAAAAAAACCAGGGATGTTCAAACTTGACAGCTTTAAGACTTGTGGACTTCAACTCCCAGAATTCCTCCTCCAGTCATGTTGGCTCAGTAACTGTGGCATTAAAGTGTGCAAGTCTTAAAGCTGTCAAGTTACAAGACCCTTGCACCCCTAATCCTTTAGAAAAAAAACCCAGGGGTGTCCAAACTTGACAGCTTTAAGACTTGTGGACTTCAACTCCCAGAATTCCTCCTCTCGCTCTTCATCTTGATGATGTGCGGACGGCGGGGGGGGAAGAGCTGGAACCGGTTCTAAATGGCACTGTAGATTTGTGGAACCTCTTCTATAGAAGAGGCTAGAACTGGCAGGAACCCACCCGTGATTAGCACCTTAAAATGAATTTGGATCAAATTAAGATGCTAAATTAAGAAATTTAATGCTAAAAAGGAAAGTCTTCAGAAAAAAATATTACCAGAGTGCTCCAGAATTATATTTATAAAAATGTAGACCATCAATTTTGTTTACTCCTGAAATAGTAATTAGATCCAGTGGTGGGATTCAGCCAGTTTGGACCATTTTGGGGAAACGGTTATTAACTTTCTCAGCAGTTTGGTGAACTGGTTGTTGGAAGAAATCATTAGGGCAGAGAACTGGTTGTTAAATTATTTGAATCCCATCACTGATTAGATCCATATGTTGTGCTAATTAATGATTTTATTATCATCAATGCCTTGGTCCCTGCAACAAGCATTTCAGCTTAGGATTCATCTTAATGTCACAATGTGAAGATGCTCCACAAGTCCCCTGTTGATGTCGTGACTATACAATGTCCCCTTCAAACTGCCCTATGTGTACTTGGGAAGCTGGTTTCCATTACCATTTTTTTGTGTCCCCCTTCAAAGTAGCATTTTCACTTTCTTCCAGCACAACCTATCCTCTCTGAGTCTTCTGAAGCATATCACACCAAAGTCAGAGTAGGGATGGGGAGGGCTCTCCTGCTCCTCTTGGCCATATACATGCTGTGGCATGTATATGTGTGGCATATATTCACCCACCTTCATTCTTGACCACTGCTTTGCAGGATTATTTGCCTTCCATTATACCAAAAAGACATGGGGGAGAGATGGGTACTCTCCCTAAGGAAAAGTGTAAGCTGTCAACTCATAAAGTTGCCATGGTGAGGAAAGGGAGGAGCGCATTCCACACATACCTTCAGCTAGAGCCAGATCTCAGATTACTACAGCAGAGTTGTGAGGGGTGCACCTCGTTGGAGAACATGATTTATAACACAGACTGAGGGGAGGGAAAGAACAGGAGCAAAGTTCAGCCATAATTCAAATGAGGTTTAGATCTGATTGCATTAGGGTATTGCCGAAATGGTGCCCCTAATAAATGACTGGTTTTCTTTTGAAACTTGGCTTGAGGCTCATGAATCAATTAGGGCATCTTTCGGAAACCTGACATAAGCAGTGCTATTCCAAGACTGCAGGCTGCTTTAGTGAGAAAGGAAGCTGGAGAAATCGGCCTCTATTTTATGGAAAGAGTATTGGGAGGATTGAGTCAGTACCAGTACCAAAAAGGGCTCCAGTTGAGCAGGAGGAGGAAAGGGAAGAAAAGCAGGGGGAAAGAGTCTTCTGATCTCACAGGCTGATCACTCCATGGAACTGGAAAACTGGGGGGAGGGGCTGCTTTCTTGCAATGGATGCTAGGAAACCAGCTGGGAAGAACAAAGCAAAAGGAGAAACGGATTTCACAAGAGAAGCAGCGGGAAATGACTCATTTGATGCCTGCCTTGTTATGCGATGGAGTGATAGTTCTGAGGACAACAAAAATTCAGCAAAAGAAATATAGTTCTTCCGCTACCAGTTACTAATACGGTAGAAATTATTTCTACTCTGCCTTTCTCTTCACTTCATTTCTTGTGTAGGAGAACTCCATATTCTACTTTGTTACCCCGTCAACGTAGTGACTGGGACTTTTTAAATTGGCTCCCATAACAAATGGTTGAATTTTAGGTTTCCATATGTGATTTGTGAATCAAGTCAGGGACCAAAAGAAGTAAACCACTGAAAGCCAAATCAGCAGTTGCAGTAAAATGATCAGCAGGTATATCTTCCAAATGTTGAATTTCTGATTATCAAATCATAGTGTGTTCAAAGAAAGTGTAGTTTTTGTTCATACTCCTCCATAGCAGTATGAAACTTTCATGCTTTCTCTTGTCCAAAAATATGGGATACAATTCCAAAGAAAATACTTGCTTGTCCAAGTTTGTTATACACCTTTGTAGCTTTTATTGGGCAATTTAGATACCTGTAGAACTAATATTGGAATTCTCTACATCCAAGTTGTAAAGTTAACTCTGTTATGAAAAAAAAACATGCACAATTTGTTGAATGAGTATACCTGTAAAATATAAATTACATTATCTTGAGATTTCTGTTATAAGGGTGCTATTTCAAAGCCAAAATAAGTAGGTAATGGGCATATAACTTGTTTTATTAAAGTGTGGAAAATCTAAAGCATTGTTAAATGCACTTGTTTAAAAAGCAAATGTAAAATTATCTTGCCTTACTTTCCATTCAAAAAAGCAGCCCTAATATTCAAAAATTGATCACAATGAAGCATGTAGCATTTGTATCAAGGACCAAGCTGGCACCTTCTGAAAAGCCAACTATTAGAATAGGAAGGCAAAACAATCATGCTTGCCCTATATGCCAACTAGTAATCAGCAGTATCTTGCTTCTGAATCTGACAGCTATTAATGGCCTTATTCTGCGTATATATAAAAAATTGTTCTAGTTTATTGTCCTTAATTATCTAGTTTTATCATCCAAACAACTATTATGTTTCCCTGAAAATAAGACCCAGTTTTATATAAAAAGCATGAAATCTTATTTTGAGGGGATGTCTTACCCGCTTATCTTAGAACCAAGAGCCAAGGTGGCGCAGTGGTTAAATGCAGCACTGCAGGCTACTTCAGCTGACTGCAGTTCTGCAGTTCGGCTGTTCAAATCTCACCGGCTCAGGGTTGACTCAGCCTTCCATCCTTCCGAGGTGGGTAAAATGAGGACCCGGATTGTTGTTGGGGGCAATATGCTGACTCTGTAAACCGCTTAGAGAGGCTGAAAGCCCTATGAAGCGGTATATAAGCCTAACTGCTATTGCTATTGCTATTGCTATTAGAACCACTGCAGTCAGGCAAAACTTGTTGTGCCACTGCCTGACTTCTTCTGTGGCCGTTTGCAGCCACCCGTGGCCAGATGCCACGTGGCGGATTGTGCTGGAGCTGCTGCTTGCATATCTTGTCATTGCACACGCAAGGGGCAGTACTGGCATGATGCACCATGCATCCTTCCATGAGCGGCGGCATGGTGCAACGCACCACATGGTGTCCGTCTGCAAGCAGTGGCACCGGTACAATGTGCTATGTGCCTTCCAGCCACAAGCAGCCGAAGTCAGGCAGCAACGCCACAGGTGTTAGGATGTAGGCCTGATTATGGCAGTCCTAAGGTAAGCGGATGCGGGGCTTGTTGGGCAGCTCCACCCCCTCACCCCCACTCTAGCTTGATTTTTACACAGGTGCCTGGCCTCACCTCATACAGCTAGACAGTGGGATGGAGTGGGTGAGGGTCTTAACTAGGGCTTATTTTGGGGGTAGGGCTAATGTTAGGCACACATCGGAAAATCAAGCTAGAGCTATTTTTGGATAGGTCTTATTTCCAGGGAGAAACAATATTTGTCAGATCTGGAGGCCATCTTTTCTTTTGGATCTTCAGGGCTGCCACACTTACCATATTTTTCAGAGTATAAGATGCAGCAAGGTTTTAAAGAGGATTTTTTAAAAAAAAATTGCACTCTGCAACCCCCCCAAAATGGTGCATTTTTCACGAAAACAGGCCCGTTTTTTGGATTGATTGGATCATGTGATGGACATGTGGGTGTAGGGGAAGGGACTTTTGACTTTCTTTTAGGTGGGGAAACTTTCAGATTCAGGTTTCTCCAGATTTGCCAATATAACATCTCTAATAAAATGGATCTTTGAGGAATTGTTTACCTCTGAGTCTTACTTGGTTGGGGGGGGGGGTGTTATTTGGAACCCTGACGGTATTTCTTACTGTTCATTTCTTCCTTCATGTACAGTTATTTGCCAAGCTGACAGTTGAATGAATCATAGGTATGCTGAGGGAATCAGTTTACCTTTTTAGTTAATATATGCTGGAAAACCAATCTCCATATAAATATTAAGAACTAGAATCAATTTCGTATAAAATAGTCCAAAACTGGGGTAAATATTATCATTTCATAGCTCTAGTCAGAAAGAGAGAGAGGATTAATCCTTGCAAAGCTATTTTTAAAACAACATAACAGGGGAGTTTGGCAATCGATAAAGCATAATCAGGTAATGCATACTAAGGAAGTTGAAATTAAGGCAATGTTCATCTCTCTTGAAATAGTTTCAATAGACTTTCTCAGTGCTCACTCAACAATTACTGCCAAAGTGTGAAACGTTATAGCAGCAGAAGAGTTACATGAGGCATGTTAGAGCTGTGTGTCCTAAGGTGTAGAACTACATAAAAAGAAATATTTGTGTGATTGTGTTTTGTGTATACAATTCTGACTCCACAATGTCTCTGGGCATTCACAATAAAACAAGAGAAAGTAAGAGAACCCTTTTCCATACTGCACATTCCTGAGCCCATTTTAGGTAAATAGTGTCTTTAACATGAACATAATATTGCATTCTCTCAAATCCAGTGACCTTCATCATCTAGCCACTCTATGTTCAAGGATATCTACCCTCACCCCCTTGCTCAAACACTGTAGGAGTGCTTGAACAAACAGGCCAGTAACTGCTTCTGAAATTAATGAGGTCATCATTTCTTATACTTTTAGGCTGTTAACTTAACAGGCTGCCCCTGGCACAACTTTGCAGCTAAATCTTCAACTTATTTTGTTAGCTAGCACAAGGAAAGATGGATATGAAAGTTTTCTCTTCTGAGCTTTACTAATGGTTGACATGATTAGAGGCACTTAAATATTAAATAACACAGAACAGAAAGAAAAACACAGCTGTTCTATTGTCTCTGTTGTCTCTGCTATCTATCTGTTCTCCTTAACAATCACACATTCCACTATTTACCAACATTTTATCCCAGCAAGAGGTGGTAAGAACTGAAATTAAAAC
The DNA here is from genome assembly GCF_051295495.1 of Thamnophis sirtalis. Classification (NCBI taxonomy): domain Eukaryota; kingdom Metazoa; phylum Chordata; class Lepidosauria; order Squamata; family Natricidae; genus Thamnophis; species Thamnophis sirtalis. The sequence goes on from NW_028261381.1 coordinate 142,160,045, forward strand.
TTTGTTCTCTCCTTTTATCTTACTCATTATATATTCTGATTATGGAGTTGAATTAGAATTACATATTAATGCTATTTATAACATATTCTGGAGAATACTGTGATTGAAATAATGCATAAATTTCTATTTCACAATTCTGGAAGATAAATAAAAATGTAGAATGTTCTTGAAGTCAAACTCAGCTCCTAGGGACTTTGCCCATCTAGTTTGCTTTCTTGTGAATATGAGGAATTATTTGCCATTGTCTTCTTTTGAGATATATTTTTTAAAACTAACATTCTAGCTTGCTCTCACTGAAGATCTCTTTAAGTCTTCCTTAACATATATTCATCCAGTTACCTTACTATTTGCACGGAAGACTCACAGATTTCAAACAAAAACTTGACACAGAAATTGCACTGAGATTTTATTGGAAATTAAACACACACAGTAATATAGGCCAAATTAATTTGTTAGATTTTTTTAATGTTGTCGTTCTTATTTTAGAAGTAACTGAACTCTGTGAACATCCATAATACTATTCTTATTTTCCTATTAAGGTTTCAACAACAACAACAAAAAGTAAAGGTAAACATTGAGTAAACATTTAATGACAGTTGCACTCAGCGATATGGGATGTACGTTACAGTAACCAGCCAAGTTGCAACATTAATTGCCCTTTACCCAAAAGGGAAAAATGACATTCCGTATGAAAAGCTTAGAAGAAACATGCCTCTCCCATACCGCAACGCATCGAGTAACAGAGTGGGAACCCCGTCAGCTCAGAGGATCCCTGAAACGAAGAGCCCGAAGAGCAAAACAGGGAGGATAAGGAAACCCTGCGCCGGTCCTGCGGGTGGTCGGAGGGGGGAGGGGCGGTGGTCTCTTCGTTACCTCAAGTCCCCTTTTCTTTCACGGAAAAAGAAACCTCCTTCTTCGCGCCACGCGTAAATCGTCGCTAACCGAGCTGTAGTCTATTAAGGAACCTCCGTTTGTTCATTTCGCACAACCCAAGGACCCACAAACTCAGCCATTGTAGGGTGTTGCGCAAACCCGGACTGCGTTTGTTTGGGATCATGAAAAGCAAGATTCCACAGGCCCCGCCGGCAGAAAAATAATAATAAAATAATTTGGACGAACCAAATTTAAGATGACAGAAAATCGTCAGGGGCGATACCGCATTTTTCTCTCGCGACTACCTAAAACAACAACCAGGAAGCTGAAGACGAGCTAACTTTCACCCTTTTCAAGTCCCCAAGTAGGCCGAGGCGACCCGTCTTGCTCCCCCACGTAAACCAATCAACCCAGCCACAAAAGCTCTCAGGACACGAAGAGAAAAGAAAACGCATTCCCGAACCTCCCGGCGCAAAAGGCAGCGGAAGAGACCGGCACCCGCCAACGCCGACGGGAACTTTCTCTCACGGCTCATTTACAAGAGTGGGCGTGACCACAGGAACAACGGCTCTCCCTCCCTCCCTCCCTCCCAGAAGCCAACTAAGTGGAATCGGCGGGGCAGGGCTGATCTGCTCAACTTCATGGTGATAGGTCGCGCTCAGGAAGAAAAGGGGCGGTCCCGAAGTAACCGGCCCGTTTGCCAGTTGGTGAAGCCGGAGAGTTTGCTCGAGGAGCGTTGTCCTTAAATCGAGCCGAGGGTTGCGATTGGCCCAAGGCTAGGAGGGGGCGTGTCTCGGCGGCTACCGCGGCCTTCGCGGGTGTGGATGGCGGGTGAGGAAGACCTAGGGTGTCTGCATCTCTCGGCGGTAGTCTCGCGAGGCGGCGCAAGCGGGATTTGGCGGCGGCTGAGGCTGCTGCCTGCTTGCCTCCCTCCCACCCTCCTAACGAAGAACTGGTGGTGTTTGTGTGGAAGGGGGAGGAGGCGGCGGCGGAAGAGAAGGAAGGAAAGCCAGAGAAGCCTGAGTCCCACCGACGTCGGGCAGAGGAGTGGACTCGAGGCCCTGTGCTAGGCTTGGGCCCGCCGCCGCCGCCGCCGCTGGCGGCTCAGCCACCATGGCCTCAGGAGATACCCTGTACATTGCCACAGATGGCTCGGAAATGCCCGCCGAGATCGTGGAACTGCACGAGATCGAGGTGGAGACCATCCCAGTGGAGACTATTGAGACTACTGTGGTGGGCGGCGAGGAGGACGAGGACGATGAAGAGGACGACGAGTGTTGCGAGGACTGCGGCCCTCATCACCCGCCCCACCGCCGCCACCACCACCACCACCATCATCACCACCACCCGCCCATGATCGCCTTGCAGCCGCTGGTCACCGACGGCGACCCGAGTGGTGGGGGAGTCGGGGCCGGCGGGGGCCAGCTCCACCTGCACCACCACCCGCACCATCAGGAGGTGATCCTAGTGCAGACGCGCGAGGAGGTGGTAGGAGGCGACGACTCGGACGGTTTGCGGGCCGATGATGGCTTCGAGGACCAGATTCTCATTCCAGTGCCGGCTCCGGCCGGCGAGGATGAGTACATCGAGCAGACTCTGGTCACCGTGGCGGCCGCGGGTAGTAAAGGCGGCTCGGGCGGAGGTTCTTCCTCTGGCGGTGGCCGGGTGAAGAAAGGCGGCGGGAGCGGCAAGAAGAGCAGTAAGAAGAGTTATTTGACGGGAGGCGGCGGCGGAGCCGAAGGGGGCGGCGGCGCCAGGAAATGGGAACAGAAGCAGGTGCAGATCAAGACCCTGGAGGGGGAGTTTTCGGTCACCATGTGGGCCTCGGGTAAGTAGAACAGCTTGGACGGGTCCGGCACGTTGCGGCGGGGACTAGGGAAGGTCTGGGGAGCCCCGGACAGTGCCCGGCAGGCTTCTTGCCCCCGTTTTGTTTTGAAGGGAGGCCATGTTTGGATGTGTGTGATGGGCGCCGCCATGTTCATCTCGCCAGGGCAAGTATGGCGGCTTCCCCCGAAAAGATGGCGGGGTCTGCGCTGCTCCTGCCTGATTGCCCGGCTCCCTCGGGCGGGGGGGAAAGGGAAAGAAAGATGGCGGCGGCCCCGCCAAGATGGCCGCTGGGACAGGCAGAGGGGGGAGGGGATACAGCGCGCGCGCGCCCTCCCTCCCTCACTGGCTGATTCCTGGACTAGGCCGCAATGGCGTAGTTTCTGCAGTAGGAGGGAGGGAAGAGGAGGAGGAGGAGGGAGGTTGGGGGCGGGGCGGGCGCGCGGCGAACCTCGGCGGCCCGTTCCTTCCTTCGCCTTCCCTGCTTCCCTGTTTCTTTCTCGTTCGCCGGCTCTGGCGCTCTTCCTGCCGCCGTCGCTTCAGCGCGCGCAGCCTTCGCCTCTCCGGCGGTTGCCTTCCCCCCACCCCCACTGTCTCTCCTCGCAACTGAGTCGGATTTGATTTTATTTAACCGCTGCTTCTGCTCGACATCTCTTGGCGCCCCCTTAAGGTTTTATCCAGCTGTTTCTGGCGAGCTTCACAATATAGTTTCTTCTTCTAAGTCTTCTCAACGCGCAGGTTTCTTCTACCAAGTCTTCCTTTGGGTGTCCCTCCTAAATATCCCTTTTCCTTTCCCATCGGCAGTCATGCCTTCGCAGCGGTTTGCTTCGCAGATTCCTCCTCATTTCCTTTTCCTCCTGGCATCTTCCTTTTTCCCCCCTCCCACTTTCCTTTCCTCAAACCTTTAGATCAGTGGTTCTCAACCTGTGGGTCGGGACCCCTTTGGGGGGTCGAATGACCCTTTAACAGGGGTCTCCTAAGACCATCGGAAAACACATATTTTCGATGGTCTTAGGACCAATGGTTGGGGGGTCGCCAAAACATGAGGAACTGTATTAAAGGGTCGGGGCATTGGGAAGGTTGAGAACCACTGCTTTAGATAGCGACTCTGTCTCTGGTTAGAATGAGGAGTAAAGTAAGGGGAGGAAGACATTGCACCCTTTCTCTGTTTTGGTAGGCTGAGTGACAACTGTGAAGACCCTGCAGGTTTTTAGAACTTAAATGACTTTATGTAAAAATATTTTTTAAGTGCATAAAATTAAGGGTAATTTTAAAAAATTAAGTTTTATTGTGATTCCCAGCTGTGTAAAAAGGCATTGAATTCTCATACTCTCAGCCTCTCATTTTATGTTTAGCAGAAACACAAAAAAGAATGCAGCTTATTTAGTGGAGGAAATTCTATTTTCTGAGCACACTATATCTACTGGGTTGATTAGAACAGCTTATATTATGATATTTTAAGCATTTTTTTAAGATCAGTATTTAAAATTCATTAGTTTTGTTTCAGAGATAATATATAGTTTGAAAAGTCAAAATGTAACAATTGATGGGTTGATATAATCCCTAGAAATAGAATAATTAATGGTAAAAGGGGGAAAAGTTTCTTTTTTTAAATTCATGGATTTCTGAAGGCCTATGTCCTTACTAAATTCTGCAAAGGAAATTCTTTTAATCTGTTTTTACGTTACAAATACATGTCATCCAGGGGCCCAAGGTCCTTGTGGCTCACATTAGCTTTATGCTCTAGTTTTGTGTTGCTTAGAAACTAGTAGTTTCTAATAGTTCTAATAGAAACTAATAGTTTCATCTAAAGCTAAATGAAATTGCTTAGTTTTGAAAGCAAAAACTGATAATTCACAAGGCATACTTGCCCATGAAAAACGTATCTGTTTCGTTTGCTTATTTTTATTTATTTATTTGTATAACTACTGATTTCAGCAAATAACATTGGGTAGCAAATAATCTTAAATTAAAAACTTAGGTATAACAACTAAAACACACAGCAGCCAATGAAAATAGTACTATATTGTTGGTTGTTATTACAGCCATGAGATAGGACCCTTTACACCCTCAGTGCCCCAAGCTCTGGCACAGAAACAGGTCTTTTAATGCTTTGCAAAAAAGATCAGCAGGGTCAGGGCCACTCTAATCTCTGGAGGGAGAATGTTCCTTAAGGCGAAGGGTCTATAGTAGAAAAGGCACATTTCCTGGGCCCCACCAGCTACCAACAGGATCTGGATCCTGTCCAAGTGGATGGTTAAAAACAACTAGGAAAAGATGGACCCTCAGGTCATGCGATTTAAGCCATGAAGGGCTTTTAAAATGACCACCATGAAATTACACTCAGAAACACACTGGCAACCAATGAGGGATACAATGTTGTTATATGTGCTTAATAATTGATAACATTTATTGATACCTGTGCAGATGCATTCTGCACCAATTGGAGCTTTCAAATGCTTTTCAAGAGCAGTTCCTTGTAGATTGCATTGTAGTAATCCAGATGACAGGTGACAAGGTTAGGACAGTAAACAGGGCCTCTCAATCCAGAAAACGTCAACAAGCTCAGAGGTTTTGCTGAGTAAACATAGAATTGTACTTTTGAATTTATTTTTTATTTTTTAATTGAGAACAAAACACAATGGTAACAATGATGGAAGTACTATGTAAACATTGTCAAAAGGAAAGAATACATAAAAAATGCTCTAAGAAAAAAAAGGACAAATACAATAAAATGCATATAACAATAAAAAGTTATTCTATATACTTGACTAATCCAAATGTTCAAACACACACACACACACACACACACACACACAACCATTTTAACTTACTATATAAATGAGTTCTATATTTATACTTGTCTATACAAAGTCTATGTCAGTGATGGCTGACCGTTTTCGCCACAAATGCCAAAAGTGTGCACGTGCTCACATCCCCACCCCATAATTTAATGCCCCCATGCTGTGCCCCCCTGCACATGTGCGCATGACCACCACCACCACGCTGCCCCACGCATGTGCACATGGCTTTCTTGGAGCCTGAGGAGGGCAAAAATTGCCTCCCCACCAACGCCCTCCGAAGGCTGGAAACAGTCTGTTTTCCAACTTCCGGTGGGCTCGGTAGGTCCGTTTTTCACCCTCCCCAGGCTCCAGAAGCTTTCTAGAAGCCTATGGAGGGCGAAAAAATGGTCCAATATGCAAACCAGAAGTTTGGGAGCTGACTTCCGGGTAGCCCATTGGGCTGTTTTTTCTCTCTCTGGAGGCTTCAGGAGGCTTTCCTGAAGCCTCGGAAGGGCAAAAAACAGTGGAAAATTAAGGCCTAAAATCAGCTGGCCAGCACACGCATGTGAACTGGAGCTAACAGCAACACCTGCATGCCTTCAGAAATGGCACACGTGCCACAGGTTCGCCATCATGGGTCTATGTCCATAGGAAATCTACTCATAAGTGGCAAATACAGTCAAGTCTTCAATCTATTAAATAAACAGATCCATGCATTTATCTTTCCAATGCATTCATTTTTCTCCCAAAACTTAAGTACAGGACATTACAGAAAAAAAGTTTTAAAGAAGTATTATCCTTACTACAACTCCAGCAAAGTGCTGTTTTGACAGTCCTTTTCTACACAGAGAATAAATTCTGAGTATTATCTGTTTGTTCTGTTAGTTGTAATTTGAGGTCCATTGACAGTCTTGCTATAGAAGTTAAGACTTATGTCGATGGTTGACCACAGGTGTCAAACTCATCATGTCACGTGATGTATCACAACTTTTTTCCCGTTCGCTAAACTGGGGGTAGGTGGGTGTGCCAGTACTTGAGGCATTTGGGCCACAAGTTTGACATCCCTATTCTAGACAATGTAGGAACTTCTAGTTCTTTATTCATTTATTAATATCTGCATATCCAATTGATTTTTTGATGACAAATACTTCTAAAAACCAATAGATTTTTTTTGTTTTAAAGGATTTATCAAGTTATTCTAGTATCTCAGGTATCTCAAAAACTGAAAGGCATTTGTTAATACTGTTAACAAATGCTTAATTACTAATATTGCCATTAAGTTATATATCTGGTAGATGATATTTGTCCCATAACACTTAAAAGTATGTTACCGTTTGTTACAAATTCATCTTCATCATCTGTTGATCCAAAGTTCATACTCTACTTCCAACCAATTTTTTCATATCGTTATTGTCTCTCAATTTTTCATGTTGGATTTTCCATAAATTTAATTTGGAATGGGAAAAATGATCATTTTTTAAGTAGACATTATGTTCCAAGATAGAATTGTACTGTATGATTAGTTTTAAGTTTTCATTCTGTTGAAATCAGTGGGCTAAATTACTACTCAAATCCTGTTGATTTAAATTGGAATTAAGTCTGAATCCAGCCTAATGAGAGATTATCATGATGTAGTTGTATACACAGAAAATGAAATAATGGAAACTAGACTGTACCCAAGTTAAAAATTAATGATTTATTAAATATCATAGAAATAAACACGCACACCAAAATATTGTATAATTTTCACTGTGCAATACTGGACTTATTCTACCCTAACTTGCTCTAATTTTGAATGAATCCTAAAATTAATCAAAGAACATTGCATATTACAAATATTATATTGGTTTCTGATCAAATGTGTAGGGTATTATAAAATGACAATGAACATTTTGGTTTCCATATAAGGTAGAGATGGGGCCTTTGATTTGAAAAAATATTTTCCGATCACACAGTATATAGAAATAGTTAGCTCTTATACACTGCTGTTTCCTAGACATCCTATTGGATAGAGGGCTTTCCCTTTGGTTTCAAATTATTTTTTTTACTGCTCCCATTGTAGAAACTTGTAAACACTATAACCATTTCTGTATTACTAATATAATTGCTGTAGTGTTATATTTTCAAATAATTACATCAAGGGATTTCATAGAATTCTGTTAATATTCAGAATATATAATCATAATTGCAAAATGTATTGTCTATTTGGCCATGCTTTTATCTTAATATTGTGACTTAGTTGGGAGTTTTCATGGTCCTATTTTAAGATTGCCAAGCTCAGAATAGGTGCACTGTACAACTGTTAGAATTAGGGCAGATTGCTCTGGCTTACCCCTTGATGTTCTGGGCCTTCCAGAGTTTTGTATGTAACACTATGTTATGATTTTAAAATGATTATTTGTTGAATATGCTCTAGTGACCTGATATACACATAGTACAATTGGGACTGGCAACTCCATTGCTGAGCGACATGGCCATTAAGTGGAAGATGGTGCTGCAAGTTCTGCCATGGCCATTAAGTGAATCAACCACAGTCATTAAATGTAATGTCATACAACCACAGTTTGTGATTTCTGCTGGCTTCCTGATTGACTGCTTGTTGGAAGCCAGCTTTGAAGGTTGTAAATGGTGATCATATGGTAGTGGGATGCTGCATCCATTGTAGTTTCAAGGATTATTCATAAAATTATTTTTTTCAGTGCCAGTTGTAAGTTTGAATGGTGACTAAATAGGGCAAACGTTAATTGAAGACTGGCTGTTTCAGTTGAAATCATAATGGGCATAGACCAGCGTAGACCTAGTATATATTTTTGTGTATGTAAAAGATGCATTTGTCACACTAAGTTAAGTACATATAAACATGTTAGGCTTGGTATTGTATATGACATTATATTATAATCCCCTCATAGTGTAGGGAGATTCATAATTAGGTATCAGCTTTGAACATGAAAATTGAGGAAAGCTGCATAGATACTTGAACCTGCTTGGGATTTTGTTGGATTTTGCTAGAATATATTAACTACTTTGCAGTAAACATTGTAGCTTTTGGATACCCAAACAGTCAAATCAGTTATAATATAGGGATTTGTAAAATGCCATAACTATTTTCTGACTTTACATACATAGATTGCCAAATAGATTGCAACATTGTTAGTAACTAGTTAAACTTCCTGCACCATTGTATTTATGTTACCTTACATGAGGTGATGGCACTAAAAGTCCTACAGCCAAATTTCTCCACTCCAATCATGCATGTAGAACAATGAATAGATTTGTCATGATTTTTTTATTATTAAATTTATCTACTGCCCATCTTGCCATGGGACTACCTCGCTCTTGTGAGATTAAATTTGTGAGATTAACATCTGATTGATTGTTGTTTGACCAGCTAACCACTTTAGTAGAAATAGGACTGCTATAACATATCTTAATTTCAGATGAATATCTGATAAAACACCCATGATGTTCTGATTAGTGAATTACTTAATTGTGGTCAAGTATTCGTGACAATTAAGTAGAAATAAAAGTCACTTGAAAACTGCATGAAAAAGAGTGGTTAGAGATGTAGTAGTCATTTGCAGAGAGATATGAAGGAGAAGGCTATGCATTCTGTATTCTTTCATCATTATATTAATAACATTTAACTTGTGTATCATAATTTTAGAAAGTATTCAGAAAATCTAAACAAATTCAGAAAATGCTAATGAGGATTATTGGGGAATTAAATTTTAATTCCTTGAAGAGAATTTTGAAGTAGCTGAAAAGATTTAGCTTTGTGAAAAGACAGAATATGGGAATATGATGCCATTCACATATCTCAGGGAATATCATACAGATGAAGGCCTGGATCTATTCTTTTATCATTATGGAGAGTAGAACATGGAATAATGGATTTAAGTTACAAGAAAGCAGATAGTTTTAAAAAAAGTTTTTTAAAACAAAGTCCTCCTAAAAGCAATAATAGTTTAATAGTTGAGCAGTTAACCAGAGAGGGGATTGGCTTCCATTTATTGGATATGTTATAGCAGAAGTGTGATAGCCATCTGCCAGAAATTATTTCATTTGAATTCCTGTACTTGGTAAAGTTGTACAAAGCACAACATATAGGAAATCTATATGCCACCATCTGCCTATTGGAATTTTACTTCACAACTTCAGCTTCCACATAGCATAAAATTAAACTTAGCATCTTTCTTCCAATTTAAATATGTACTTACTTGCTGTGGATTCTCTATTTGCTATTATACCTCCCTACCTCTATTCCTCCACCTATCTTCTCATTGCAATGCAGGAATAATCCTTGACCAGTGAGTTTGATAAGTCCTAACAGACCAAATTCTCCAACATGTGTCAAATATGATTAATGCGTGCAGTTCTGCCTCAGACTCTAGTTTTCTTTGTCAATGCCCACATTTTCAAGCTCCAATTAAAAAGCGAAGAGATGTAGGGTTATTGAAATTGGTAGAAGCTTTAGCACACATTCTCCAAGTCTGAGAACTGTTCATAAAAGAAAGTTTGCTTATGTTCTCTTTTTGTGGACAAAGTTCAAATCTACAGAGGAGGATGCAATCTCTGACAATAAACGTCAGTGACTTGCCGCATAGCCTCATTTCTCAAGGACGGTGAATATTATTTCCCACGGAGGCACTAATTATCTCCCCTGGGTTGAGAACAAGAGACAGAGAGTGTGTGAATGGTAGAGAGCCCTGAGGAGTCTGATGAGAACAGCTGGGGAAGGAATGACTGTATCTTGATGGCACTGAGAGCTAGGACTGTAGTGTCTCAAGGGACTTAACCCTCATTCTTTGGGATGTAGGACAGGAGGAGACTTCTGGCATTGGGCATCGGATGAGTTGGATTGGGTAATGTTTGGGCTTTCACGAGACTGGATAGGTGGGAATATTATGGTGGAAATGGTCATGGGAAGGTATAGCGAGAAATGGAGAGTGAGCCATTCTCAGGAAATATGAGCCCACAGGTCATCTTCGGCTTACATTGCATTGCTAGGAAAAGCAGTTGTTAAGCAAATTATGTTGTGCTCTAGTAGCTCCTGTTTCTTGATGGGGAAGTTCTACTCATGGTTAGTTATTCCCCAGTAATTTCCTGAGTAGACTGTTGTAATGCATTCTACATAAGGCTACCCTTGAAGTGTATCTTGAAGCTTCAGGTGGCAGAGAATCAGTGGTGCATGTAGTTATGTGTACTTCTAGAATGGCCCACCTTCCACCTCTGCTCTGCAAGCTGTATTGGTTGCCAGTTTCTGAATCCAATTTAAGGTGGATTTAAAACACTAAATGATGGTAGGCAAGGTTATTTGAGAGACTGCCTCTTCCCGATACATCTGTCCATCCCATTAGATCCAGCAGAAGAGATATGTTGTGGGTCCCATCCACTAAGGAGTTAACATCTGACAGGAGCCAGGTGGTGCGCCTTCTCTACTGTGGTATCCGCCCTGTGGAATATCATCCCCTCCCCAGGTGAGATTGGCCATTTCTCTGCCATCCTTCCAGAAATCCCCCAAAATGTGGCTGTGTAAACAAGCCTGAGTCTAAAAGGAATAGTGCTCTGCTGAGGTGGCTCTTAGTTTTTTTAATAATAACTTTAAATGTTTTTAATGGTATTATGTTCTAATATTGTTATGATTTTGTTATACACTGCCCAGAGTCACATTCTGTCAGGTGGCAGCCATGTAAATATGATTTGTAAATACTTCATGTGAACATTTACATTAGTATGAGTTCTGTATCTCATTTAATTGGATTATACATTTGCCTAGAGAGCAGAACTGAACCAGGAACAATGTCTAGTCTCCTCATCCATATGGAATTAAAGGAAATTGATTATTTGTACAATCACAATAGAGGGAAAACAGCTGTTTAAAATTAGTGATCTAAGTGACTATATCCTGAATAATTATAAACCAAAGTGAATAACAAAATCCTAATGGGACAAAACAAAGCTGGAAATGAAAGTCAGATTATATTCTTTGTTTGATTATATACTGTGTTCCATTAAAATCTTCCTCCATCCATCCTACTACAAACTATTTTTCTTTCTGAACTACGGGCAGTATAGAATTATATTTATGACAAATTTATATAGCTATCAATCTGCTGCTGGATCTTTCAAGGTAGTGGACAGAGAGTCATCTCATTTTGTATTATCTATTTACACCAACACATCGTGCACACATCAAAATTTTGTAATTTAGTTATCCTAGCATATCTATTAAAATAATATATAAATTTGGAATTATTTAGTCTTTATTAAGCTACTTGAGTCCTCATTGAAAGAAAGATTGAAAACTTCACCTGATTTAGCAATATAAGCTTCTGATAATTTATTAGTGGAAACTATTTTTTAAATATGTTTATTTGAAAAATAAAAAATAAAAGGAAGACAAATTGCCGGAGAAATTTTGCTCAAATATATTTTTAAAAGTTACTGCAACAGATGTTAAGTTGGCCTAATTATAGTAAGAATGTGTGTGTTGTTTTATTCATATCTTGCCAGACTGGGGTTTTTTGGTGTTAATTACAAGTATTCAGAAATTTTTTTGAATAGTTAAGGGAGAAAATGCTTTGTAAATGCATGATTGAATTAAGATAAATAGCAAAGATTATAATATATAGATTCTTATGATATCTTAAAAAAGTTTTTCTGCAAAAGAGGTCTCGCTTTAGTTACAGTGCATTTGGAATAATTATGTATCAAATGTTAAATGTAATAATTCATAATGCATGCTTTTAAGGAAATTAGTTTCTAAAAATGGATGATTGATTATATATATATATATATATATATATATATATATATATATATATATATATATATATATATATATATATATATATATATATATATATATATATAACTTATTAAGTGTAAATTTTTGTATTTTTGTCTAAAAAATAGTTGAATTTGTTTCTTAGTACAAACATTGTCTAAGAAACATTTTCCACACTATCAGTGTCGTCCTTCGTGGATGTTAAATCAAAATTCAGTTTTCTCTAATTATTGCAGATGACAAAAAAGACATTGACCATGAGACTGTGGTGGAAGAACAGATCATTGGTGAGAACTCCCCTCCTGACTACTCTGAATACATGACGGGAAAGAAGCTACCACCTGGAGGAATACCTGGGATTGATCTTTCTGATCCTAAACAATTGGCTGAATTTGCAAGGTTGGTATTCTAAAACTCTTTTAACAAATAATTATTCCTATTTTGAGCAATATGTGATTTTTCTGTTATCAATTAAAATCGCTGAATTGTTTCAATGCAGAGATATAATTTCAATACAGGGATAATCACTTTGATATTCACAGAAGGTTCAGAATAATTCACAGATGTTAAATATTAATGTTTGCTGGCTGGACTAGCTGCCCCAGTCTCTAGATTGCACTTCTGGTTGGGTAGATACTTTGTGGTTGGTCTTTGAAAGGTCTCAAATTCTCAGGCTTTTAATTATTTCCTGTTATATATCTGATTTTAATGTCCATCAAGAGGTGGTTAATATTAAAACAAGCACATCAAAGCAAAAACTACTGTCTAGTTTTACAATCACTTGCTAAGTAACCATTTCTGCAGTTAATTCTACGTCAGTCCTACTGTCCTCAAATCATATATTGTTCCTCTCGGTATACTTCTGAGTTTTTAACTGAACCAAACTTGGCAGCTTTTTCTTATCTCATAGAATCTGAATTGTAAATTGTTAAATTTCTTAATTAAAGCAGTTAAAGGCAGTTCATCAAGAAGCAATAGCATTATAGTATAATGATGTATAACAGAAGATATCTGCTATTCAACGATCAATGTTTGTTTCTTTTTTTCTTGTAAGAATGAAACCAAGAAAAATCAAAGAAGATGATGCACCAAGAACGATAGCATGTCCTCATAAAGTGAGTGAAGCGATTTTGAGCAATTTATTTCAGTAAGAACCTTTTTAATATAGGAGTTTCATAAATGTTTTGCTTATGTTCTGGACTTTTTTTGCCAATATTTTGCAGTGTAGTTTAAATTTATCCTATGGCATATTACAGTCATCATAAATCTATGATGTGTCAAAGGTGACACACCACAATGTTTTGGGTAACATGCCACCATCACACGACAACTATTTTCAAAAGCATGCTCCATTGTTCCACACCCACCCACCCACCCAAATGCATTTGTTTTATACTTCCATTTCATTTTTGTAGTTACTTAATGTTTCTTTGTATAATACATAGCACCATACATGATTTGACTGTATTTTTTTAAAAAAAATAAATGTAAAGAATATGTTTCTCTTTGAGGAGCACTGGCACATTAGCAGAGTTATGTAAGCCATTTTCTAAATTTTTGAAATGCCAAACCCAAAAGGTTCACCATAACTGCTGTAGTATATAAAAAATTCTAATTCCTGTTTTCAAGGAAGTAGAATTATTTTCCTAGCAAAATCTCCCTTTATACATAATTAAGTCATATAGGCAGCAGTGGCCATGCTTGGGCTTTGCAGTATACTAAAATCAAGCCATATTTTGGTTCAGTATAATTGTAAGCCTAGTCAGTGTATATGGATTAAGATGATGATAATTCTGATATTTGGATGCCTTGATAATTAAATAATTTACTTGTTTTGAAGGGCTGCACAAAGATGTTCAGGGATAATTCGGCCATGAGGAAGCATCTACATACTCATGGGCCTCGGGTACACGTCTGTGCAGAATGTGGAAAGGCCTTTGTTGAGAGCTCAAAGCTAAAGAGGCATCAATTAGTTCATACTGGAGAAAAACCTTTTCAGGTAACTTTCAAATATTCTAGATGAGACAATCATCTAGATTGTCATGAGAATCTAGTTAGTTTCTCTTTGGTGTGTATTCTGTTTTTGTTTTATTTCTGAAGCTAGATAAATTGTATGATAGATAATATCAGTTGAAGTACTGAAAGGAATTTGTTTAGAACTAATTTGCGTATTTAGAAGATAATTGGAGAAATATTAAAAAGTATATTTTAATCAGTATGTTCTGGCTCTCCTATTATTTCTCCTATTGAAGTATGCTTTTAAAAAATAATATTTAAATAAAAAGATGCTACTTGAACGTTTACTTATGTACATAGATGATGTTAGCTGGATGGTTGTAGTAAGAAGTTAAAATGTTCATGATAATCTTCATTGGTAATTTATTGGTAATTCATTGGTAATTTAGTATTTTGTTTCAAATGATTTAAAATATATCAGATTCCAGTTAATGTTTTCTAAATAATATCTGTTAATTCCCCGACTGAAATATGGGCCATCACCCATGTAGTGAGGGATAGTAGATAAGATGAGGCTGATAAGATTTTTAAAAAATATTGCCTATTTTATATTGCAAAAAGAAGGAAAGAAATTCTCAATTCTTTCTGAATATTTTAACAAATGGAACTATAAATAGACCATCAGAATTTTTTAAAAAGTTTTGTTCACATGTTTTGACTTAGATGAAATATATCTGAAAAGGGTTTTAGGTAGATCTGTCTTTGGAGTGAATTATACAAAGTAGTACCATCTCAGAGAAAATCTTGTGATCTCTCTGCAAAGATGATATAGTTATGTATTTCTTTGCTGTTCAACAGCACAAGTGAACATTTCCAATTTCATGGAACTTACTTATAAATAACAAAGACCCAATTTGGAATTTATAGAATAGAACCTTTATTTCATGTAAATCTAATATTGCAAGTGGAAATCTGTAAATAAGTTGCTAATTTCTTGTGTTTTCTTTTCACCAGTGCACATTTGAAGGCTGTGGCAAACGCTTTTCACTGGACTTCAATTTACGCACACATGTGCGAATTCATACTGGAGATAGGCCCTATGTGTGCCCTTTTGATGGCTGTAATAAGAAGTTTGCTCAATCAACTAATCTGAAATCTCATATCTTAACACATGCTAAGGCCAAAAACAACCAGTGAAACTGCAAGAAGAAAGCTCTTGAACTCAAAACATCTTTTACCTTACAGGAGAATGGTTGAAAATAAATAAGCTTCCCCTTTGTATATTGTTTCTAGGAAAGAATTTAAAAAACACACACAAAAAAATGAACCTTACATGCCTAAGGGACTTGTTTTTGATAAAGTAGCAAAATAAACTTTAAGGCAGCATTGCTCCAATGCTCCATTTTGCTCTGTAATTTGGTTTCAAGAGCATGATGTTTTTGTAAAGTGTGATCCTACCTGGAAGAGACAGACAATTCATGGACTTGCATCAAAGAAAGTTCTTTCTACAAACAGTGCTAAAATTGGACTTTTCACATTGTTATAAATATGATGCTCACCTGTTGCTTACAATTTTTTAATTTTGTATTTTCAAAGTGTGCATATTGTACACTTTTTGGGGATATGCTTAGTAATGCTATGTGTGATTTTTTTCTGGAGGTTGATAACTTTGCTTGCAGTAGATTTTCTTTAAAAGAATGGGCAGTTACATGCATACTTCAAAAGTATTTTCCTGTAAAGATTAAAAAAAAGTTATATAGGTTTTGTTTGCTATCTTAAATTTTTTTTGGTTGTATTCTTTGATGTTAACACATTTTGTATAATTGTATCGTATAGCTGTAATGAAATCATGTAGTAACAAATATTAGATGTGATTTAATAGTGTTAATCAACTTAAACCCATTTTAGTCTCTTTTTTTGGAAAAATACTGCCAGATGCTGATGTTCCGTGTACTTTCTCTTTGCCTGTTCAGTTAAGGAAAGTGGTGCTCAGTTGTAGAATGTATTGTACAGGCACTGACCTTTTAACAACACCTGATATGTACATCCCGTGTAATAGAGTGGGCAACAATAAAACAGTGGTCCTGAAGAATATGGCAGAAAATTATCTGTAAGCACAGCCTATTTTCTTCTGTTGTCCAAAACAAATTATAGTTCTTTAACCTCCCAGAAATTAGAAGATAAATAAAACTCAAGTTACATTTACTTGTTTTTGCATTCAATTAGATTTTTTTAAAATTTTAAAAAAAATGTAAGTGTGCTTGTCTTCTGCATAGTATTCCATTAAAAGAGTATGGAGTTCTGGTTTATCCAGATAATAATGGATTTTCCTGAAGTAAAATTTCAAGTTTTATTGGATTCCTTCCAGGATTACGTAAGCAAACATTTGCTGTGTTATTTCCCATTCCTTTTATTTTACTTTCAACCTCTCAGATAATGCTCCACAGGGTCTCTACCTTCAAGAACAGATCTGATGATTGCAAGAGAAAAGGAGATTATGTTTTCAACAGATCATTATTTCCTAGCAAATACTGTGGAATATACCCATATTCCCTGCAATCAGTGAACGGTGGGACAGGGTAATTCATGGAATGCTGTTGCTTCAAGGTAAGGTGGTATCAATTGTATGGTATGATGCACTGGGCTTGTGAATTCTAACATATCAATGTAATTGAGAGTTCTCAGATGAAAGCTGGAACTTGGCATTAGAATACTTTGGATTGAATTGCAATAGAATAGCTGTTCTATGCAGGGCATGTCTATTGTTAAAAAAAACCACCAAATTTATAACCAGCCAACCAAATTTCTGGGTTAAGGAAATAATACGTTCTTTATATTAAAAAAATGTTTTGGATAATTTTTATTGTCTTCCTTTTGTCCATAATTCTGGCAACATTACTGCTTTTGTAGTGGAAAGGATATGGTCTTCTAGATGGACATCTAATTAATGCTATTAAGCAGTTGGTTCAAGTCAAATGGTGGTACTTGCCCTTACACATAAAATAATAGAGATAAAATGTGGCATGACTAAGACATTTATCAATTATAGGTTCAATCTACTGCCTAAAATGCTAAAGTTGTGTCCAATGCAAACAAAAGCCCCTAATTTTAGAACTTGCATTTCCTGTATGGCAGGGATCCCAATCCCCGGGCCACAGCCCACTACTGGGACTTGAATCATTTGGAATCAGGCCGTGGAAGTGGTGGGAGGTTGTAGAAATTTGCTGGATGTTATAATTAAATGTTAATTTTATTAAAAAGTGGATTCTGAATATAATAGATCGTTCTTTTTTTATTTTTTTTTTATTTTTTCAGTAAATGTGTTTATTTTCCATTTTCAATTCGTACAGTCACATATATACTGTGCATAACCGGGGCCATATAACATTAAACAATAAACACAGCCATTCCTCTTGTCAACAATACCCCCCAAAATACAAACCCAATGTACCACTTCGACCCTCCATACACCCTTTCTTTCGCCCCCCTCCAACTTTCCTTCTTCCCTCCAACATTCCCCTCTACCCTACTTCCCCTCCCCCTCTATCACTCCTCTCTCTCAGTACACTCCCTCCCTCCCTTCTCACCCTCCCTCCCGTCCTCTCTCCCACCCTCTCTACCCCTTTTTCTTCTAGCCCTCTACTCCTCCCTTCGGTGTATTTCTACTATCTATTAATATATTCAGCTTATCCTATTTTTACAGTGAAATTAAAGAGCAACAGTATACAAGTGCAATCGTGTTACTATAAAATCTAACACATACTATATATCCCCCCTAACACCCCAATAGATCGTTCTTAAGGAAGATTAAGAAGTAGAAAGTAACTATCTTTTGGTATACTTTTTTCTGTAGTAATTCTTGAACAGATCTATTTCAATAGGTTTTGTAGGCTTTTTAAATACAGGGTTCTGAGAATTTCAAAAGATGAGGATAATTTTGAAAGCTTATTAACTTTTAGCTAGAAGGAAAAACTTAAGATGACACCTTGTCCCATAAAGGAATACCATCTGAACAGTCTTTGTAGAAGATTTTCCCTGTTAGCTCTATTTTGGGACCTGAGAAAAAAAGCTGGGCCAGATGCTCTGAAACAGTTCCTGGGAGCTGATTGGCATGCCGACAAGAAGGCCACAGCCAAGCAAGTTTCATGACTAAGTTGGAGAACCTCCCAGAAGGTGGGTAAAATCCATCTGGCCAAAGGGAAGAAAGTAAGGTTAATCAAATACATGTCTAGTTCCAGAACAAAAGAAAAATGCACTACAGGAGGTGAGCAAATAGCAGCAATTAAGACACTGATTTCCTAGCACACAAAGAGTTGAAGACTCCTCTAATGTTCCCAACTAGAATCAAGAAAGAGTACTAAGAATAATGAGGCAGCCAGGAAGCTGAGGTCAGTTATGGAAGTGTCTGCTTCCGGTTCAGATAGGCAAAACAATGGGAAGTAACATGGCATGTCCTCTTCACTACCTCTTAATTTTGTGTTTCTCCAAAACTAAGACCTAGTCTGATTTTTAAAGCATGTGCCTATTATAAGACTTACTCCAAATATAAGTGCTAGTGAAGATTGTCATCAGCTTGGGGTTGTGTGGCCAGCACTGGAGATGGTGAAGGCGTGTGGGCTGCAGCCTGCGCAGCACGAGTGAGTTGATTACCTGTCCAGCAGGCAGGGAGGAAAATGATCCAGATGCCGTGTGGGCCACAGGAAAGCTAAGAGTTGAGCCATAGCAGATGGGTGGCCATGGGAGGCTTGTCTTTGCATAGTGGCACTGGCAGCAGATGGAGACAGAGGCATGGGGAGGGGGGGGGGTAAAGGCAGGCAATCCGGATGCTCTGTGCAGGCCACAGGCAAGCTGAGAGACATGAAGATGAGCCTCCCGCAACTGCCCACCCATTCCATCTTGGCTTGCTTGCAGGACGTGTGGCACATCCAGATTACGTGCCTCTTCCCGTGGTTCTGCCGCCGTTTGTTGCTTGGACAGGTAAGTAACTCACCTATGCTGCAGGGGTTATGCAGCCCCTGAATGCTCCGACCAAGGGGCCAGTGGGCTGCAGTTGCTGCTGGACAACATCACCCCCCACACTCTTGCTGCCTTTTGTGTATGCGGCAGGAAGGTGAGTTGCCCAGCTGGTCACCCTGAAATTGTATTTCTCTGAAAATAAGCCCTAATGCTGGTCTTATTTTTGGGGAAACATGGTATATGAAGTAATCAGTGATGCCAGAAGTGCTGCAGACTAGTGGTTATGAAGAATAAAGCAGTATCACCCAGCCTCCCTTTTCCCAACACAGGCAAATCCACTGGATTAATCCCCAAAAATAGAATGGATATGAAGGAAGGACACCCCTGGGAAAAGCATAAAGGTGTGTAACCTGGCCTTGCGATACTCAAGTCCTTACCTCCAAAATGCACTTAGGTTGAGTTAAATGAGTTCAAAACTATAAGAGTACTTAACATTGGGTGACAAAAGGCCAATAATTGTTAATCTTACAGTGCAGAAGTTAGGCAATGCAAATATTCCAATACACAATTAGATGTGTTGCACCAAGCAAGAGACAACACTCTTCCTGCTTCACGGCACTCTTAAAGAGAGATTGTTACATCAATGGCTTTTTGATGTAACAATGGCAAATAACGTGTAGGGTGGCTTCCAGGGCAGAACCATATACTTTCTAAAACAAAACAAATAGATAAATCTGTATCCTCTGACGGATTTTCATTGTGTGACTGTAAAGTGTGACACTGATCTTTCCAAGGAATACTGCCTTTTGTATGTCCCTTTTCTGATGTTCTGGTGGCAGGACACAAGTTGACCTTATCAAATTACCTTTCCCATCAGGTTAGAGCATACGGTTCCACTCTAGGAGAAAATTATGAGGTCGAGAATTGTGGTGCAATTACTATGTTATGCTAAATTTATTCATTGTTCTTCCATTTCCATACATCTTCATTTCAACTTTTGTTGTTACAGTTAACCTGTAACAACAAGTTTATCAGAATATATACTAAAGGAAGAGCTAACCCACAATCACCTAAAAACAGTAGTTGAGACTGAAGGAAGTTTTCTCTACAGAACAGGAAGAAATCTTAGCTAGAGGGAATTAACTGTTTCCTGTTGGTGGCCAGAAAAATATTTCCCATTAAGAAATATATTGCTCAAGTCTTTTATACTTGTTTTACATACAAAAAATGAGTATGAAACTACAAGCAGAGCCGTATGTTGTGATATTCCTGTATTTGTAGCTTTGTGTAAACTTGAGAAAGCAAGTGGCACTTTCCATTGCACATGTATTTTTGCTGAATTGCCTGCTATGTTCTGTAAATAATATTTGATGACGAGAATTTAGAATGTACCAAGTGGGATTACATAACCCGGACATGAGTTACTAATTTGGTTAATGAACAGAAGCCAGTAACTCTGTAATGCAGTTTTGTCTTGTTCCTGCTCAGCAATATATAGACCAGTAACACAAAAGCAAATCTCTTGAAACCAGTGCCAGTTTATCTACCGATTTTCTGCCACTTTGGTATTGAAATTCTGTATTATTCAGCCCATGCTGTTAGGGGATATTTTGGAGGAAAGGAAGGAATTAAAAGACTGCAAATAATCTTCAACCATTAGATCCACACCTGCTAAATATCTTTTAAGATATAAAATCTTTTACTTCCCATAGCATAGTGATAGATTGGTGTCTAAACTCAGACTTTTGTAGAATCTTGGGATACCTACTATTGCCACATGAAGAACAAAGCATACGTACGGTTTCTCTTCTAGCTCTTGATTTACAAAAATGCTTCACCATAAAGGGATCTTGGCTTGGTACTAAGGTGGGCAATCTTTTGCAGGCCAAGGGTAACATTTAACATTGAAGGGTTAAGAGTTGCCAAATGGGAAAGATAGATGGAAAATTTTCTAGATTTTTGGACTATGTTTATAGTACAAACCTAACGTTTGGACTATGTGTTTGTTAGGTTTGTTTTCCACTTTGCAGGAGCCATAAGAGTTTTTGTAAATTCTTACCAGAGGGGTTTCACTGCCCATAAGTCGCTTTTCCTTGATTTTGTACAGGTGATCTTAGTTCCACCAAAGAAAGAACTACGTTTTTTAAAAAAAAGATTTATTACTTTTATGTACATTCATTACAGAATACTGTACAAAAAAAGATAGTGTCGTTGCACAACAAACAACTTGGGTTTCACATTCAATTTGAATGTCCCTGCAAGTAGTGACAAAACATCCACTATACCTGCATGGTATAGAAGCAGCAATCCAGTTTTATAGGTTTCTCCAGCAGAATTATTATTAAAATAATCGGCTAGATTTTTATTAAAAAGAGTTCAAACAGACATATTGCACCTGTCCCCAAAAATATCTTCCACTGCAGTTAGTCAAAGGTACATTCTACATTCGAGCCTCTGTTCTGTATCACATTGCTTGTTTTTCTTCATCTTGTCAATTCAACAGCTATAATAATGGCCTTCAGCCGATGTTTTGGACCCATAACTATGTAGGCTCTGATCCAAAGCTAAATCTGCAAATGGTATCTTTTTTTTCATTGGGCTTGCATATTCTTCATGGCAGCAATGGAAAAAAGAATAGGAAGTACTTAAAAGCATGTGAGAAATGTGGCGTTTAAACAATGTATATTACAGCGCCAAGTTAATGTTGCAACTGCAATTTATAAACATTTATAAGGCTCTTTAATGACCCACTATACGTGCCAAATGGTCAAGGGGCCTTAGAGGCAATGAAAAATACTATGATGTTGTCTTGGATCCTGCTTTTAAGTTTCAGTCTAAATGTTACACCGAGTTCTTGCTGCTTGGCAATCTCACATTACATACTGTTTTTCTTGAATGGGTAAGTGGCAGAATCAATCCATGCTTTGCACTTGAGGAATTTCACATCTTTTTGCCCAACTCGATTGAATGAGCACATTTACATTGTTATGGTGGGACAGTTTATGAGAAAATTAACCGGAACAGACATTGTACCCAATCCTATTGTACTGTGCGGAATGGCTTCAATTTGAATTACAACACCAAATCGGTTTAAGTTGATTTTCCTCAACTGGTTTGGAAAAATACATGTCCAAACTCCCCTTCCCACTTGAATCCAATTCAAGTACATGTGAAAATGTTGGCATAAAATTAAGAAATGTTTTCTTTCTGCTCACAAAAGTTTTATTAATTATGAGCAGATATTTAAGTGAGGTGGATATGGACAGAAACTTTCAATGTCAAACTATTGAGCTAATGGGTTAAGCTAATTAAAATTTCTTAATACTTATAGGCAACCCCTACTGACTTCATTATTACAAAAGGAGATGCCAAAATTCTGATCTAGTGTAAAAAGAAATTCTTCACTTAGTGATGTGGAACAGATGTTTGACTGGCCAGACTGTACACCTTGCACACCTTGAGAGGTATTATGACTAGGCCAATGATATTTGTATATAGCGTGTATAGCACTGCAACTTTAAACATTTGTTAATAAAACCCAATTAACTTAGTATTATTGCTGATGTCAGTGAGACAATGTTGCAGCATTCTTATTTCAGGATGCTATGCAATAGGCTTAATAGCTGGTCAGGTCTCTTATTCACCAAAGTTTCCCAAAACTGCTGAGCTTGACTTCTGTTTTCATCATTGAATTCTCTAAAACACACTTCTGTTAAATCCTTTTAAATATACTTTCATCCTTTATCTTATTACATATAGTTCATAATTATGCGCATACACCTCAGTAACGGAGAAATGATAATTTAAAACACATCTATCACCATCACCCTAAAAACAATAGCCTACATTTTGAGTTGTAAAAATGTTGCTAGATATACTCTAGCTTCCAACTCAAAACGTAGTAACTAAAATATGTTTAAATATTTACAAGATGCAACTACATACATTAAAAAAAATTAAAAGCCAAATGTAGATATTAGCACAGAAAATCAAACCATAATCTAAAAATAGGAGGGAAAGCATCTACATACTGAACAGCATGACTGAGATACTGATCTTACTGCATACTGATCAAATAATAAAAGCAGGCTGTTCATACACTGCACTAAAATATTCACAATTAGCAGGAAGAGGCTACAGGCTTCCTGACAAGTATTGCTAATTAACAAGAATGGTAAAAATTGTAGCTTACATCAGTGTTTTTCAACCACTGTGCCGTGGCACACTAGTGTGCCGTGACATAGTGTAAGGTGTGCCGTGGGAGAATTACTTTATATATAGTCAATATAGGCACAGAGTTAAATTTTTTTAATATTTTCTAATGGTGGTGTGCCTCGTGATTTTTTTCATGAAAAAAGTGTGCCTTTGCACAAAAAGGTTGAAAAACATTGGCTTACATCACCTACAGAATGACTTGTGACGGGTTGTTAAAATATAGAATCAAGGAAAGGCTTGTCGTTCTCCAGTTGTTCATCTCCATCAGTTCCCATCAGGAGGGCCACTGATCAGATGGTTGCAAATTATAAGATAAATTATTTGGAAAAACACAAGCTCCCCTAAGATAAAGTGCAGGAAAATGAAACAAATGGGTTTTTTAGCTCTACATTTACCAGGATAATCAGCTCTAAATCAAATAGAGTGATCAGATTGAGCAATAATCAGAACAGAGAATCATCCAGGCCTTTTAATGTGTGTTGAGAGAAGTAGGCTGCTGGCCCTAGTCCTATGCTCCCAATAAACATGAAAGGGGCGTAACATCTGTGCATACAAGCCTCCATTATCTGTTCAAAGCCCCATTTCTTCTCTTCCTGTTTGAAACAAAGTCTGAATAGGAATTTAGCATCAGGATTGATAGATGTAGTAGCCATTTTGAGCTGTCTGCAATATGCTGAAACTGACTTCCAACTAATGACTGCATTGGATTTCCTTAATAATGTGCTGCCCTGGGATTGTGGGAATTGGAAGTCAAGGCTACACTGGAAAAATCCAGCAGATGTGGTTTGAGCACACGTTGAAATGGCAAATCCTTTTACTGTCCGAGTTTCTAGAGTCAACTCAGTTTTCCTAAAGCATTAAGCTGCTTTTATAAATGAGATTTTTAAAAAGATGCTTTATACAGATCAAACTCTATACTCTTGGTATCCAAATATTCTTTTTTTAAAAAATGATGACGTCTTACATGTAACAGGTACAACTTTTATCTTCCAGTCAATTTAAAAACTTGAAGGTTGTTGGATCACTGGACCAGCCTCACATCCACTTAAATCACCTCTGATCTGGCCATCCTCAGATCTCATGTATGTAAGGAATATTGTAACAGTGGCAAATGTTGCAGCATTAACGGGGAAAGCCCGAAGCAAGGTGGATGTAAGGCCCTTTGTGAATACCTTTGGGCCTTCAGCCCGGTAGCTTTTTCTGATGCAGTCCAGAATACCCTGGTACCGTACGACGCCTCCAACTCCATCAGCCTGAAGGCGGGATTTGATTACATCCACAGGATATGTAGAGAGCCAGGAGACGATGCCAGACATGCCACCCGCCAGAAGCAGTTTGGGAACAATGTAACTATCTTCCGCTTCACACCCCAGATACCTTGTGAGGCAGTCATAGGTTAAAAAGTAGAAACCAAAGCTGGGAGTCTCCCTCAGAAACGTGGAAACCATTCCCTTGTTGATGCCCTTCAGGCCCTCCTTTCGGTAGATCTTCACCAAGCAGTCCAAAGAGTTTTTGTAGTTCTTGGACTTCAATTTGTATTCCCCTGTTCCCTGCAGCTGCATCCGTGTCTTGGCCAGTTCCATAGGGCAGCAGATCACACACTGAATGGCGCCTGCTGCTGAACCTGCAAGGAACTGATGTACAGGCGTGTCCTTTCCAAGAGCACGGAGAGCATTTCCTTGAACGCCAAAGACAAGGGCGTTAATGAAGGTGAGACCCATCATAGGCGATCCAATACCTTTATAAAGTCCAAGAGCCTAGATGGAAACGAAACAAATAGGTGATGAATAGGAATTTTAAGACTTTTCTCAAGCAATATACAATAAGCTGTTAACATTCTGCAAATGTTTCGTTTTGCACACCAATAGATAGATCTCAATTATCCTTTGGGCATGGCACTCCTAGACTGGGGCAGCACAACTTGCCCTACCCCAAAATCACATCCCAAAGATGGGATTGGGCGGCCTATAACTCTAATGAATTGAATTGAATCTGCTCTTTTTTTCAGCAGCAAAACAATTGAATATTTGTGTGCAATCCCCAAATGCCAAAGATACCCCACAATTCCCAAATCCACACATTTCAATGTGCGGATACTGTTTTCTGCTATTTCTTACCCTTTATCAGGGGTTTCCAAACCTGTTTCCATCATGCATGCATAAAGGCATCTACTGTATTTTTTGGAGTATAAGACATACCTTTTTCCCTCAAAGAGGCTGAAAATCTGGGTGAGTCTTATACATCGAATACAGCATTTTTTTGCCTCCTGAAGCCCCACCCCCTTCACAAAAATTGCCATGCATACTATTATGGAGGCTTTCAGAGAGCTCCTGGGGGCTGGAGAGGGCAGATGGGGAGGGCAGAAATGAGCCAAAAATGGGCCATTTTTTGCCCCCCCCCCAACCTCCAGCAGCACTCTATAAGCCTCCATAAGGCTATGCATGCAATTTTTTTGATAAAAAACAGGCCCATTTTTGCTCTTTTTTGCCCCCCTATCCCTTCCAGGAGCATTCTTCAACCTCCCCCCCCCCCACAAGACTATTCATGCCTTTTATTTGAAAAAAACAGGCCCTTTTCACTAAAAACGGGCAGTTTTTGGGAGGTTTGCAGAGTGCAAAAACTTTTTTTTCCTTTCGGAAAGCTCTTTAGTTAGAGTGATTGATGAGGATTAGATTGATCAAGTGCTGTGCCAGCAGAAACAAGGTGCTGCAGGTTGTCAGTGATTTCCGTCTCCAACACATGGATAAATACACCTGGAAACATCTCCCTACCTACCTATTCTCTCTCCCTATTTACCTACTGTATTTCTCTCTCTCTCCCCCTCTCTATCCCTCTATCAACCTACCTACTTTTTCTTTAAATTTGCCTCTTCAAAACCTTGGTGCGTCTTATACTCTGGTGCGTCATACTCTGAAAAATACAGTATCCCTTGCGATCCCTAGGCTGTCAACCCAGAAAGGTTGGGAAATTCTGCCCAATATTGCATTTTTTTTAACTTGGCAGCTATTTATTTAATACCAGAATATGAGCAAAGAAAATTATCACCAATTCCACCTCCCTCATTTGGATTGGATCCATATTCTAACAAAATAGAGAACATTAATGATCAGGAGATGAATCAACAATTATTACTACTAACTGCTGGAGTTATTATTAGCGCAAACCTGACTGACTCTGTTTCTGCCTTTAGGAATCAAACCCACATCTTTATACAGCTATGAGGAAGCGGAGGTTCCTTTCTATATGGATCCTAAAATTTTTATCTTGCAAATGAGGAATTGAGATCAATAGTAAAGTAGCAAGAAAAGCATCAATATTGTGTAAGATTTGTTTGGGGGCATAAATGGAAACAATTCTGCATTTCCCCTTCCAAAACTTTGAGGCAGAGATGGATACTAATGAAATTAAGCATCCTGTCCTAAAACAGGCACACATTACATGTATGGTCTACAGCAGGGGTGTCAAACTCAAGATGTGGCTAGATCTGGCCTGTGGGGGGCTGCCCTTGAAACAGAAAAGGACTGGTGCCTCAGCCGGCCCAGGACAACCAGGCACTAATCTATAATTTGATAGCCACCATCTGGGCCAGAACACGGTCAGCCTTAGATGCCATCTCAGCCCTGCCCTCTGGGCATTCGCCACCTCCTGTGCGCATGGCCAGGGTGCAGGGCCAAGGCAGCAGGCATGGCTCTAAGGCTCACCGTGTTCTAGGCCAGATAGCCGCTATCCATCACCGTGCCCACCACCAGGGCCTCCATGGTCTGCTCGCTGGCCCAGCCTTGCAGCCCATGTGATTTCCCTTTCCCTGGGACTGCCCTGCATGGGAAAGCCACAGACACAGTAAGCACAGCCACCAGCAGCACTGCATATCTCTGGATATATATGCATCTCTCTGGATATACTCTAAACTTGTGCCAGTTGTTACTGCAATATTCCCACACAGCAATACTTCTGTTACAACTAGGTATGAGTGAATTTGCATTTATACACTACCTGCGAGACGTTATCAAACATCCACCCCATTTGCATCATTAAACTAAACTCTATAGATGGAACTATGGAGGAATGGCCTCATCTCATAGCTTTGGATGACAGTGAAGCCTGGAAGCCCTTTGGAAATTATCAGCCACAGTAAGATCTGTGCCACTAGTGCTACTGCTGCCGGTATTGTTTTGTGGCTTGTTATGAATGTTTTTGTACTATACTATGATCTTTTCTAGTGAGGGTGAGAGTACAATATTTCAGAATTTATATTTTGAACATGTACCTAGCATCCATCTGCTATGCCTTAAAGGAGCCCCGCCTTTTCCCAAGATCATAGTTCTGTGCTTAGTATCAGTTATGTGATTCTGGGACATTCATGGGACACAGTTGCTTTCAGAAGGCTCAGGGAGATGTTACATTCACATTCCCACAATAACAAATACCAGTGTCTTATTGTATTCAACTGGATACCATGTGTCTTACACGGCAATGCTGAATATACTTACTTGAGAGTAAGTCCTATTACACTCAGGATGTCTTATTTCCAAATAATCATGTATAAGTTGAATCACAGAAATATAAATATTTTAAGTGGGGTCTTCTTTTCTTCCTTTTTTCCCCAAGAAACCCAATGTTCCCCATTTATTAAGCATATTCACTTTCCATTGGCCTACTTTTTTTTTAACTTTCGGTCTTTATTTCTTTAAATGTTTTTCTGTATCTTACTAAAGCTGGTCAACTGTTGACACTCCCTGCTAAAGTTTAGTTATTAGAAGAAGCAGTTTAAAAGAGTGTAGTCAAGTCTTGGTCTTGATCATTTCAGGTTGTGAGAAAGCAGTTTGGTGACCACTAGCAAGAGAAAACTGAGGTACAAGGAGGGTGAAGTATAACCATCTACAATCAATTCATCAATCCATTTAAATATAGTAATTATACAATTAAAATGTATTCATCTATGTCTATCTTACAAAAATAAGAATAGCACTGACTTGGATTTTATTTAAATCAAGCTGTTCCTGAATGTTTTAATCTCCTACATTACTACCCTGTTTTCCCCAAAATAATACCTCCCTGGATAATAAGCCCAATCGCTTTTAAGCACATGCGCTAAAATAATCCCTCCCTGAAAATATTGCAACACAGCAGCAGCCATAAAGTGACCACACTCGCTGCCTCTCTGAAAATAAAGCCAAGCGCTTATTTTGGACGTCAAAAGAAAATAAGACTCTGTTTTATTTTTGGGAAAACACAGTATTTTTTTAATTAGATTTTTTTTAACGTGTTGCAAACAAAAATCTTGGTGGATAACAGTCTCAGCAATAAATATTGGTTTAAATAGTTTTCAATAATAATTAAGCTGTATCTAAAATAATCAATACCTAATGAGAAGGAAGAACTCACTGGAGAAGAGCCTAATGCTGGGAAAGATTTAGGGCAAAAGAAGAAGGGGACGACAGAGAATGAAGTAGCAGGATGGAGTCACCGAAGCAGTAGGCGTGAGCTTCAATGGACTCCAGAGGATGGTAGAGGACAGGAAGGCCTAGAGGAATGTTGTCCATGGAGTCGCGATGGGTCGGACACAACTTCACAACTAACAACAACAAAAATAATCAAACAAAATGGTAGTTTGTTGAACTGCTACAACATCTTTGGGCAATTTGTTTATGATTCTTATTATATCCTGGGACGAGGCCATTCTTGACAGGTGGCCTGGGTACCTTCAAATTATCAGGTGGTTTTGCAATTCCAGTATTACTAGCATAATATAAAAGGGGGACCACATTCCTGTTAGTTAAATAGCTCCTCCTCCACTTAATTGCCCATCATGCACATTCATTCAGGAAGTTACTTACAGATTCTTGCTTTATGATAGACTGGAAACAATGTACAGTCCCACGGTAGAGTGGCTTCTCCACACTTTGAACTTGAAGACGTACCTATAAATGCAATTAGAAATTACTGACATGGCAAAAAATCAGCTGATAGTATGATAGTACCTTTGGGTGCATAGACAAAATGTAGTTATGTACATGTACATGTACAAGATGCCACAATAAATTAAAGAGAACACAGTTTGCGTTTTGGGAGCCACTCAGATTTATGTTATATCCTATATGGAATGGTCATTTGCTAGGATGTTAAATTAAGATCTTCAGTGAGGCAAATCCTCACTTGGCTATTCAGTTATTGCTGGTTTAATTAGTACATCTGATGCTTCTAAAGAATTAAGTGTTGCTCATCTATAGAATCATGAATAGCTAAGCTCAAAATGTATCAGTTGTAAGTGAAAATGTTCTCCAGGCATAGAATTACATTTTTTTCTATAGAACCACAACTGCAAGACTTTTACAAGCTTAGGTTCACAACTTAAATATGCCAAAAGTCTACCTAATCTTAGTACAATGCATTCCAGCAATCTATACACAGGGTCAGAAAATCCTGTTTGGAGGAACAATTTGGAACCTGGATAATTTAAAACTATTTAAGGATCTCAGAGACTAACAATAGTTTAAACCTTAAGAGCATTACATCTTTAGAATAAGAGTTCCGTTTTTGTTATTTCTTAATAAAAAATCATTTTTATTAAGATGGTTCCTAGTTTTTCTTCTTATTTTGTAAAGGTGAGTAGCAATCAAATGTTGGCAATTCAAAATACTAACAAGCATACCAAGAGTGGGCTCAGAAATCATTCCAGTAGCAATACCTAAAACTCATTAACACAAAGCAGTCATAGCTGTATGGGGAAAATGAAAAATGGGTTCCTGATTTAAGGAAAGGCTGAAACAGAATTCACAATTTAAGAGGCTTTTGCTTGTTAGCACAGGTATACAAACTTTAAGCACAAAGGGGACAAAGAAAAACACTAGGGAACAAATTGCAAATGTTAGACTTTTCTTTAAAAAGAAATACAGATTATATTTAAAGGCATTACATACCCCACACCCTCCACTGTAGAAACATTTTAAAAACTAAAAAAAGGGGGGGAAAGTACTTTTTGCTTTGAACTAATCATAAATGTTGGAAAAAATTAAGACCGAGAGAAACAGAATGTTCACCTGGTCTATACTTACTAGGTAACTCTCCCGTGATGAGGCTTATCTGTCATCTACAACAAAGTAACACTTTTGCTGTTAATGAAGACAGCCCCTAGCTCAAAAAGTAAAGGCAGTTAAGCAACAAAGCAATTGTACACATTACATCAACAAAGTGGGGCAGGAGTCTCCATTTGAAGAGCTGGTTCCAAAACAGCTCAGCATCTTCCCCATTTTACAAGCCCTACCCTCCCCGTCCCACAAACTAATCGTTACAGCTACTTGAAAGTTATTAAACTTTGCTTTAAATTCCATTACATTTATTTTTTAAAAAAAATAGCATTCAAGAAAAAATAGTGCCTAGCTGCAGTATTAAAGCTTCATCAGGAAAAGACTGTCATATTAGGTAAGGCTTAACAAAGATTTAATAAATGTCTTTCTGTAAAATTAGTTGTTTTATTAAAATAAAACAACAAAAGCAATTAAAATAAATTAGATTATAATAAAGCAATGATACAATCCTGTTCATATTATCTTGAAAGCTAATCCCGCAGTGCTTTCAAATAAATCTGCAAAACAGATTTCCCCTCCTCCGTGTGACTAGCCATATCACTGTTCCTTTAACAACACAGTAGCCAGCTAAGCATTTAAGATAAATGCTTTATAGGTATGTGTATTTATAGAAATTGTTTATGTTTCCATGTTGAAATTGTGCAAATTATAAAAGTCTCTCGGCGATTTGTGATAAATTAAGTAACCTCCCAAATATGATAGAGTTTTCTTACAAAGCAAATATATTGAACATGTTTTCAAGAATACATATAACTTGGTCCTCAGACACAGTTTGAGGGTATGTGATGCAATAATTGTTTTTAAACTAAGATAGCCAGTGAATATCAACTTAAACATCCCACAGATACCATGTTTGTGATAGGTGATGGGTGAAATATAAATACACCAAAACAATTAAACTAAAATAAATTTCAATTCAGAAGTGCCAACTCATTCTGTGAACCTGTTAGTTATAATATATGCAGGAGTAAGTGTAACTCCTAAAACCTAGTTGTTCTGATAAGAAACAATGTGAAAAGAAGTTCTGTGCAATTTAATAGAATGAATCCATAGCAAAGATTATTTCTTAGCATGAAATAATTAGAAAATGCTTTATAAGCCAAGAAGGTACATTTCTCAAGGCTTATATGGCTAACTATTCCTTTACTTTTTAAGGTTATTTACAGAGTGTTATTCAGCATATTTTCTCTTCAAAAAAGGTTATGTAATTCTCATACAAGCTGAAACACTTGGATTTAAGCCCATTTGTTTTAATTTACATTCTTAGCATACAGCTTCACCCTGCACATTCATATTCCAAAATAAGCCCCATATATTTTAGTGAGGAATTCCCTGAATTAAAGATGCAAATATGTTTGCAACTTGGAATCCTTGTACTCCCATTATTAATATCTTATTTCACAGTCCTGTTTTGAATATTATTGACTTCCTTATAGCCGCGAATATTACCCAAACTAAAAAAAATTTCTTGACAAATAATCTAGTACTGAACTCTCCAACAGCAGTCAATATACACCCATGTCTTAAACAAGAAAATAAAAATTGTCATTGAAAACTCACAACATCTTTTCTTGGATGGGAAGAAGCACATTAAATCAGCAAGACTGTTTCATCATGCAGCAAACAGTCATCTGGTCAATATAATTAACAAATTAATTGCTTCAAATGCAAAATAAAATAAGTGTACCAGATAAAGCAGGATTAAGGAAAGTGCATTTTAAAATTTTATTTTTAATACAAATGAGTTATGTACACTCAAAATTATACCTAGGATTTATTAGATGCCATTGAGATGTCATATTAAAAATATGGTTGAAGACATATACATCAGAAGACTTTTTAAGTGCCTTGAACAAGAGATGATATAATCTGAAACTCTAAATGTTCCATTTCTGTGGAACGTTGAATGCAACATGGGATGCAGTGTTTTAGTATAACTGCAATCTATTGGAAGGTCCCTTGGAGGTATTATACTTAAATGGCCTCAAATATCTAGATCTCTTCCCTATTCTCTTTGTAAGGGCAAGTACTGCCTTCAGTCTAATAACATATTCCAAGAAACCTTGTGAAAAGAAACCCACCTTAACTGTATCAAATGGATGTCCTACCAGTACACCAGCAGCACCTGAAATAAACAAGAGAGCACAATGAGACCATGCAATTGAGGCCTTATTTAAAATAGATGAATCTTTTAAGGAATTTGCAAAATAGAAACATTAAATACACCTTAGGGTATTAAATACACCTTAGGGTAACTTTAAGACTTGTGGACTTCAACTCCCAGAATTCTCCAGCCAACAGAGCTGGCTGGAGAATTCTGGGAGTTGAAGTCCACAAGTCTTAAAATTGCCAAGTTTGGGAACCACTGCCTTAGGGTATAGGTGTCAAACGCACTGCGTCACGTCATCATGTGACGTATCCCAACTTTTTCCCCCTTTGCTAAAATGGGGATGGGTGAGGCCAGTGTGTGACACATCTGGCCCGTGGGCCGAGAGTTTGTCACTCCTGCCTTAGAGCAAGGTACTAATCCATCTACAGTTGGTGAAATAGGGCAGACCCTGATAGAAAATAAAAAGGATAGGATAACATTAAAATGGCAAGTAAATCAATCAATCAATGCTAACACAAGAAAAAAAAATAAAAAAAATAGCAGTAACTAGCGAGCCAATATTCCCACAATTGCAACAATAGCACTATTGAACTCAGGTCATATATTCCACCTAAGCTAAAGATTTTTTGGGGGAAAAACTAGGTCTTCAAGGCCTATTATAAGAACCACAAGTCAGGGTGAAACCTGCTCAAACCTGAGGCGGTGGGCTATTTCCAGGAGGCAGGCAGCCTTTGTGACAGAGGAAGGCATACCTCCTGAGTCCCACCAGATGGCACTGCTTTAAAGATTGCTCCTGGGACATACCCAATCTGTCAGATGTAACTGGGAGAAAGGCAGTCCCTTAAACAACCAGGCCCCATATGGCATGAAAAGCTTCATAAGGTGTTTACTTAAGTACCTTGAGTTGGACCTGGAAGCTTATGGTAACCAGTGCAGCCTGTGCACTGAAGTGCTACATGGACATATTGAGACCTGCCCATAAGCGCATGCCCCATCACAACTGTTGTCAGCTGCAGTTTCCCAATGGCAACTTAAAGGTAAAGGTTCCTCGCACATATGTGCTAGTCGTTTTTGACTCTAAGAGATGGTGCTCATCTCTATTTCAAAGCCGAAGAGCCAGTGATGTCTGAAAACGTCCCCATGGTCATGTGGCCAGCATGACTAAACACCGAAGGCGCACGGAACACTGTTACCTTCCCACCAAAGTGGTTCCTATTTTTTCTACTTGCATTTTTTTACCTGCTTTCGAACTGCTAGGTTGGCAGAAAGTGAGACAAGTAACGGGAGCTCACTCTTTACAGGGCACTAGGGATTCAAACCGCCGAACTGCCAGCCATTCTGATCGACAACTCAGTGTCTTAGCCACTGAGCCACCTGAGCAAACTATGGTGACAACTTAGAGAAGGTCAAATGACAGACACTTCACTTTTCATTCTAGCTGACAAAAGCCCAGTTGAAAAAATGTACAGGAAATGTTGCCACAGGGTCTGTAAAACAACCACAGTAGATTCCATCTGCGGACAATACATCTGGGATAAAACAATGTTAAGTCCTTACTATACTTCTGCAAACTACTTCCTGTCTTATCACATAACATCTAGTTCATCTAGAATACCCGAGTTTGCTAAAGACAGACATGTTTAAAGTTTCATGATTTAAGAGCATATCACTGGCAACTTGAAATAATATAATGTGGCTAAAAGTCAAATGAAGTGAGGGAAATATCAAGCAGGGGAAAAGCCACCTCAAACTCTTCACTAAACAATTAGTTTTTTCCCCCAAGGAAAAAAAAACAACTAGCCTGAGTATTCAATCTGGCAAGTATTCCTGAGCGCAGAAAGCCATGCTTCCAATATGCACCCATCATGCAGTCCAAAACTTTTTTTTGTCTAATAAACAGGTTTCCCTACTCCATGCTTTGCTGGAAAATACACACTTATTCCAAAACTATGTTAAAAAAAACCCAGTAACTTCAAATGTTTCATCAACCTTAAACCTATTCTCATTGCATATGATAGAAGCTTGGGTTGGAAATGATTGGTTTCCTCAACAAAGCTAAATATTTACTCCCTGGGGCAAACTTAAAGTTCCACTCTTTAGAGGGTACTTCTGCCATTTTAAAGAGAAAGGAACTTAAATGGCAGCTTATTTCCTACCCATTTTCCATTTGTAAGAAAGGGATGGGGAACAATTTCATTCTACATTATCATCAATTAGTTTCAATGGGGAGGAAGCAGGAAATAGACAGGGTGGCAAAGTTAATGGCTCCAATCTTGGAAACTTTTCAGAAGGACCAGAAGGCCTTTGGCTCCAAGGGAACCAATGCTGCCTTTGATCTGCCCAGGTTTAGGGTATTTGGCCTATAGAAAGCTAGGATAGTGTCACATGATCCCTGTTCCATCAATGAAGCTACTTTTTCAATATGTAAAACTACGTCACTTGCATCCTTGTAAGTTTTGTAGATACATTCTCTACATGTTCAGCTATAGCAGTTAAACCAGCACAGGTTAGTATTTCTGTACAGGCAAAACTGTAAATTTACCCACCACTAGTGTGATGAGAAAAAAAACAAACAGAAATGGCTTGTATGATAGTATTCTTAAATGATGGAAAATAAAATACAAAGTATCACCATAGCTCTAATACAAATCCTTTTCCAAAAGATTACAAATATCCTATTAAAAATTTCAATCCTTTATTTTTATCTTCACAAAATCAGTTACTCTGATGCTCTGGGCTAAAGAAAAACCTTTTGTGCCAAATGAAACCTCCCATACTCCTTATCTGGACAAAGGGAGGGGGAGGAAATCCCACCCCCTTCTCTTTCTTTGCTAGAATAGATGTAAATTACACCTCCCCCTACATTCCTCACCCCCTTATCTTGCTTCTATCTTTTCTTCAGAAGAGCTTATTTTTTCCACCCAAATCTTGACAGCCTGTTTTGTAGGAGGCAGGACAGATACACCCTGCCTGCAAGGCACTTGTGACTCCTGCATCTTGTGAACAATTCCAACATAGGCTAAAAGGAAGGCAACCATCTACAAATCTGGGTTGCTTACACTACAATCAACTGATACAACTGTATGCATTTGTTATAGGAAATGTGGACAAGCTTTGGAGGGGAAGTTTACTCACATACATACACCTTTATCTTTGGGAGTAAGGCGGGGATAAATCCTAAAACAAGTTAGCATTTTAAGTTCTTCTTTTAAAAACACAAATGTGTCCTGCAGCATTAAATATGTTAAAACTTAACTTAAATGCCAAACCATTTCTAAGTTACATTTAAATGACTTAAATGCTGGAGCTGAATTTCTGAAGAACAGCGTGGTTGTCTATATAATGATATAGAGAAGTTAATAACTAAGGGAAGGATTCAATTGGCTAGAGATTACCAGCATCTCTGAATCAATGCAACCACAGGCTAGAACCCGAAAGCCTCAAGTACAAATTTAAGGCACAAAAATGACTTTGTCTCTTTCGGTCCAACCTACTACTCGCGGACTGCTTGCAAGAAAAATTTAAGAAGGGAGTACTATGTATGCCACTTTCAGCTGCAGCTTGGAGGAAAGCAAATAAATAAATCTCCTGTGCTAGAAATGAAAACAAGGGCGAGTACACTGGAAAAGGTTACTTATATCATCATGACAACAAAGCAACCTTGTTTTATGTTCTGGGACTTCATTAAAAACAACTATGAGGAAGTGAAATTAATTTACCCACAAAAGTATTTTCTGAATGTTTTGAACAAATTCCAAAATTCCTATGAGGCTATGACTAAAACCAGAAAGTTGTCAGAAAAGAAAAAAAAACTGATTAAAATTTTTAAAAAAAGTTTTTTAGTTTTCTACA
The DNA here is from genome assembly GCF_051295495.1 of Thamnophis sirtalis. Taxonomy (NCBI): domain Eukaryota; kingdom Metazoa; phylum Chordata; class Lepidosauria; order Squamata; family Natricidae; genus Thamnophis; species Thamnophis sirtalis. The sequence continues at coordinate 142,196,489 of NW_028261381.1, forward strand.
CTCCCCTTCCCTCCCATCTATAAAATGTAAGAGAAAATCTAGCTAGGAAAAGCTGATTTATCATTTGCTCTGTACCAGGGCTCAGAGTTAACATCACCCTCCCGCTTCAGATAAACTGATTAGTAGAAGCTGCTTCTCCTGTGATTTCACAATGAAAAGGACTGGAGAGATACTGTACTGTGAATCTATACGGAGACAGTACAAATAAAAATCATAGTTTGAAAGGACCTTAAACACTTAGTAGGAAAATTAATAAGCCTTCCCATTTCTTAAAAAAAGAAAAATACAAATGGTCCCACAATCAGTGGAGAGAGAAGTCTGGTTGGGTATACTTTGGTGGAAGCAACAGCAAGAATTTTTCCTGTAAGAATTATTTTTTGTCTATTCTTCCCCAGTGGATTTATTTAGTTTTCAAGAAATGAATGTGTATCCCATTTATTCTGGGGTGTGTGTGGGAGGAGATCATGCAAAAAGAGCAATCAGGAGATGGGTGAAATTAATTCTGGGCCGCTTTGGCCTTCAAAGTACCTCAGCTCTCTCTCCCCAGCCCACAAATGGGGAATCCAGATATATTTGTTTTTAGTGTGACTTTAAATATGTAAGACTACATCTAGGATTTGGTTCCCATTACACTCAACAGGATTTTCCTCCTAACAGACCCTTACGGGTTTGGGCCAAGCCCTAAGCCCAAATCAGTCTCCGGCCTGGAAAGTGGTCGAGAGGAGAAGATAAAAGAGGAAGAGCCGGTTTCCGCTTTAGCACAATAGCCTCGCCAGGCTGTGCTGGAGAGGTAGCCCACCCACCCGAAGCCAGCCCGTTTCCCAGCAGCCATTCGCCGATTGCGCAGCGTGAAAGCCAACCCATCTCAGAAAGGGACAATGGGGTCAGCGGAGAAGCGGAGAGAGAAGCATCTCTCCAGGCGTACCGATCCGAACAAATCGAGTACACAAACGAAAATCACCGCTCCGCGTGGAGGCTTCGGGTTGCCTCTTCCTAAACCCCCCATTTTTTTTCTCTAAGCGGCTGCGCATGAATGCAACCCCTCCCGGCCTCCTCCGGGCGGGTGGGCAGCGCATCTTCACTGCAGTGCGCCAAGCCGCGGAGGGAGAGGTGGCCATCGCCTGCCTGCCGCAGCTGCCTCCCCCCCACCTCCCCCCCCGCCCCGGATCTACGCAAAACCATTCACCGTCGTGGCATGAACTCTGTCAACCTCGATCCTCCCCATCGCTCGGGGCGCCGCTTCTTACCTCCTACGCAGCCTGCGAGGAAATCCAGCGCCATGATCGCTGTTGCCCGACGCGTGCTTTCAAACCTGAAGGGTTTAAAATGCCCTTTGCTCCGGCTTTTTTTTTTTTTTAGGGTTGCGATGCACCTTGTGGTTCCGAGTACCGTAACGCGTTTTCTTAGGGAATAAAGGAGGGAGCTGGGCTTCCTCCAAGGCCGGAGGGAGGAAAGCAATCCAGAGGCTCTTTGCGATGCGGGAAACTCGTCCTTTCTTTGGCTCCTCGGTTTCCCTTTGCGTTCTGACAGCGAGCCAGGGAAAATCCAGGGCGCCCTTCGAGCCGGCGCGTTCCTCTCTCGATTGTCGCCAAACTGGACCGAGTCGTTTCTATTTCTGACGCCAGCGAGAGGAGGGGGGGAGACCGAGCCTTATGGGGAAAAGGCAGCCTCCAATAGGAGGCCGCTTGCGAGACAACGCCCTTCCAGTGAAGCCCTCCGCTCCGGCCGTTCATTGGGCGATCAACTGGGCGGCATCCTGCGACTTGGAAGGCAGCGGCTGCAAAAGACTCCGGGTGGTGGGGAAGGAGGGAGCGCCGCCTACTAGAGCCGGGCGAATGTCAGCCTCTGCTGTTGTGGCAACGCATCTGCGCAAAGCTGGGCAGCTGCTGCGGCGGGTTTAAGGCCGCTTTAGGGGTGGCGCGCTGGCTCTTGTTCAGTGGAAGGTGCGCGGCAGTTACGCATCGAGGGCGCGGGGGCTCCTGCCCAGCAATTCGTGCTCGCGGGGGGAGTGGTGGTGGTGGTAGTGGTGAGAAGATCGTTCGCCCTCCAAGCTAATGCGGATTGGAAACCGAGAAAGGACAGACGGAGGCAGGAGAAGTTGGGATGAGCTGGAAGGTCAAATGTGCCAGTCCGTGCTCGTCGTTAACCTCAAAAATAAAGCTTCCTGTCGATAGACATGCACAACGGTACCCTATGACTATCATTATTTGTCCTTATGTTGTACCTTATAATTCTTAACGAATGTATCTTGTCTTTTTATGTACATTGAGAGCATATGCACCAAAGACGAATTCCTTGTGTGTCCAATCACACTTGGCCAATAAAGAATTCTATTCTATCCAGAATCAATGTTTTCTGTGGTTCAAACTTCATAAGCAATCAGTCTATTTTATCATTTTATTATCTGTTTACTGACACTGAATATATGTATCATTTGTTTCTGTACCTTCTTAAAAACACATGGATTTTTTTGTCTTTGCTTGAATTTAAAACAAAAGTTACACAATGAAGCGGAAGTGATTTTGGTTTTCAGAGACTAAAGTGGCCCTGGGAATTTCCAAGGAGAATGTAATGGTTGCATTTGTGTGGCATATTGAGCCATGAAGCAATTTTTTTGGGGGGAAAATATTAGAATTTTAGTTTGTAGCCCAGTGTCCTGGGAACCCAGGATTAATAAAATAAACAATTATGGTTGACCATGGGTATGTCTGTCATGCAGACTTGCTTGCCAGTATTACTCAATGCTTGTCGCCTGTAAATATTTTGGGAGGGTAGCTTTGTTAAACTCACAATAACATCTGTTCTTGTCTACCAGTATTACTCATTGCTCGTCACCTGAGATGTATGCTGCCTGTTAATATTTTGGGAGGGAAGCTTTGTTAGTCTCACAAACAAAACCCCAAACCCCTCAACAGGGAGTATTTTTTTAACCTTGACAACTTTAAGATGCGTGGACTTCAACTCCCAGAATTCCCCATGCTAACCGGAGAAAGTTAAAGTTGCTGAGGTTGAAAAACACTATTCTTCAATGTCCCAAAGGTGCTTCTTCAAGAAGCAACTGGGCTTTCTTTTTTTAATTATTTTTTTATTTTTTATTTTCAAAATAAACACAACACATAAAATCTTCCTTCTTTACATACTGTAGAAAGTGTATCAGTTGGTTACAAAAGGCTTTCGTGCATCTCTTGCACAGTCATCAAGCATAATTCATATTAACTCAAGTATTTTAACTCAGATATTTATATACGTTACCCTTATCATACCTCCATTTTTATTTGACTATAATTGTTTAAACGTCCTTCATCATAAAATATACCAAGATTTAATACATAACCACATATTGGCATTTCATTTAATATTTCTAAAATCCTCCAATAACACTGAGTCCTTATGTCCTATTCTAGCTAAACATCCAGAATATTTAATAACAAAGTTTTCTAATCCTCCTTTCCAAATCACTATTTGCAATTTTCATCCAGTTTCCTTATACCCATATCTATATATAGGTTGTCATCATTATCCCTCCTTTATTTGACTATATCCTGTATCATAACATTTTTCCCCTAATAATCAAAACTTAACTGTATCTAACTTAGTTCTTTTTATTAACCTTTGTATATAATCCAAAAGGATTTCTAATCTTCCTTTCATGGGTACCATTCAATATTCATATCCAATTATTACTTATCATAACACTACACATTGTATATATTATTATCATTATCAATTATTTATTTAACTATATCTATTATCACTAAATTTCACTAAGTTTAATTAGTTTTAAGTTATATTCTTCCATCTATCAACCTGTATCTTTCCAATAACAAAACAATCTCATATCTTCTCCCATTTGTGGTACCAATCCTCTAATCATCTTCTTGATCAGCTTTGTATGGACTCCTCTTAGCAGCTCCTTGCTTATAAGATCTCTCATATAATCTTGATGCTCTCTTTCTGTTCCCTTATTCAGCTTTCTTTGATTGTCAGCAGTGTTATCAATGCTTTTGTTAATAGAATTTCTTTCTTTAGAAAGTCCATAGATTCTTTAATTTTATCTTCTTGACCTTTGGAATAGATTTCCTCTCCATTTAATTCCTCTTTCAGTATTCCATTCTTTTCATTTTCAGGAACAAATCAATTACCATACACATCAACAGGTTTAATCTCTTTATATTCAACTGGGCTTTCTTCTTGGACAAGAAGCAAAACGTCTCCAAAGAAAAACAAGAAAGCCCAGTTGCTTCTTGAAAAAGCACCTTTGGGGCAAGCATGACCTGGATGACTGAGAATCTCCATAGACACTAGTCTAGGGCAACTTAGATTCATTGTATAACTTTTTATAGAACACAACCGGGAGTAGCATAAGCTAAGAGTTCATAGCTGGGTATACAGAAGATACTGTTTCAGAATCATACAAACTACACTTCAGAGTGAATGCAAAGAGTGCAGAGAGTGCGTATGTATGACATGCTCAATTGTATCTGGCTCAGTCCATGAGTAAGTGTATCCAGTGAGCTGATGCCAAATGACCCAGCAAAAGAAGGATAGTTTTGATTTGCTTGGAAGCAGCTGCCTTGGCTGGTACTCCAGCTGCTTTTGCAATGGCTGGCAGACTGATGTTTCCTTGCCTTTTTAAAAAAAGAAACCAATTGTAAAACCAACAAATGCCCTTCTGTGGTAGCCTGGTGGGCATCGTGGTCCCCAGGAATAGCATGTCACACAGCAGCTTCTCTGCCCATTTTTCATCTCTGCTTTGCTCCTATGTGTCTGCATGAAAAAAAGCTGGATAAGAAAGCAATTTTCTTTTATAGTTGCTCATAAATCTTCATAAACTCATGAATCCAGAGGCCAGAATACTGTTGATTTTAAAGTAATTTTCCATTTATGAGGAAGTTGAAAGGAGTAGATCTATAAGATAGCTGGCTAAAATTGCAGCCCTTTACATTAATCCTGCTTTTATTTGGCTTTGTACATCCAGAAATAATCTAGCAGACAATTTATATATCACTAACTTTGACAGTTGCTTCCTGAGTCTTTTTCAAATAAACTTGTTTAGTTTATGTCATGTAAATCACAGATGCCTTTTTTTTTCTTTGTCAAAGTAACATTTGTATTCATCTGTGAAATGTAAATGCAATCCCTTATTTTATTCCAGAGTTGCTCATGATGGAGCTTTATTTATCTTTTCACATGATTTGTGCATGTTTTGCTGCATGAAAAGAAAATAAATATAATTTATTTCTATAATACTATTATATAAAGTATATTTATACAACTAATACAACATATCATGGCATTATTTTCAAAGGCATTGATAATTTCTGAAAGCAATGGGAAAGACCAGGCAAAGGTCTACTCTCTGGCAAGGACTTAAATATTGTTTTTTCTCATTTGTATGTGAAATACCTATCAGGGGTTAATCCCTCTTAAAATACACATTCATTGAAATTCCTCTTAAACTATATCTTAATTTTAATGTAGTATACATTTCAATTATATTGATCTTACATTTGTTTCCTCTATGTCCGGGATGGTGAACCTATGTCACGCATGCCACAGGTGGCACACAGAGCCATTTGTCTGGGGACGGGAGACGCTGCCCTGTCAGCTGGCCAGCACGAATGAGCACACTGGCCTGCTAACTTTAGCCTTTTTTTGAGGCCATTTTTCACCCTCCCCAGGCTCCAGAGGCTTTATAGGCACACCCTCCCCTTGAGGCCCTCCAGAGGCTTCAGGAACTTCCCTGAAGCCTCAGGAGTGCAAAAAACTAGCCCTAGGGGCAAACTGGAAGTTCGGGAACAGACTTCTGGTTTCCTCGTAGGGTTGGTTTAA